>NC_050178.1:740000-975000 GCF_008315115.2 Sander lucioperca
GCTGAAGAGAGGCGGACGAGGTGACCAGGGGTGGTCAATGGGTTTAGAGAAAGAAAGTGGGAGCCCAAAAAACCAGCAATGGAGAACTCACTCTTTTCACATGGCAGAGCTGATGTAACCACACTAATTTCCCCCAATACATTGATAAATAAAATGCTTAACATGACAAGTTTTCCACAAATGTATTGTAAAATACTGTGACTCTAAACCTCCTCACAGCTGAACAAAAAAATAAGTTGTTTGTTGACAAACAAATAATTTTTTGAGCCATATGAGGGGTTTTTCATCTGCCATCTGGTTAAGTTTTGTTCAGTTTAAACAAATGAAACTAATTGGCTAAGTTGACAAAACAGTCTCACCTCAAAGTCCATTTAGCAGCTGTTGTGGAGCTTTCAGTCATACCACATGATCTCCCTCACCATATGGAGTGTGTCCACTTATTAAGGGTAAGATGGTGATCATGGTTAAAAGAAACCAGCATTGATTGTTGACATGATGTGAAACCACCGCTCTGATGTCAGTCTGGCACTTTTTATGCCTAATCATCAACCTTGACTTCTTTTCTAAGAGGTATTACAGCATTACAACTACATCACACTTCTGCCTTTGCTTCTCAAAGATAAAGGTCATTAGTCGTATGACATTTGAACAAACAATGCTGTTATTTTCTGGTGACGTCAGGTTTCATCTGGATGCCCCTAAAATTGAATGTGTTCCTCCCTTCCCCATTTCATCCTCCTTGAGCTTGTAGGATCCAACCTTAAGTTGACTTGTATTTCTTGTTGTATGCATGCACCAGTGACTCCTCTTATAATAAATAATTTGCAATTGTAAATTGTGAATTTGGCTATAGATTTACTGTGTAATTTTTCTCTTGATCATTCCAGTTGAAGCATTGTCGACATACGGTCCAATAACACACTGATTGTTCAAATTAGTGACTTTCTCTATTTCTCACTGCAATGCAAAGAATTATTTTTGTTCCGTTGAAGCTCTTTGCAGAGGCATAAATACAAAAGAGACTTTAAGGAAACATCAAACCTCACCTGAAAAAAACTCAATAGACATACCAGCACCATAACAGCACAGCAGACAAGAAAGCAATATTGAAAGTGAACCCAGAGTAACCCCATAGCAACCCGGTCCTCTTTTTAAAACCTAAAATAGACAAGAACATTATTTTGCCAATTTGATGCCAGCCTGTGATCATCGATAACCCAACATTTTTCTAGGGTAACATGCAAATTATCTGCTTGAAAGTAAGAGAAATACAAATTATAGTAGCCATAATTACAGCAGTACAATAAATAACTGCTGTAACTACTCCCCCGAGGAGTTTGCTTTAGTTATATTGAGACCACGATAACACAGTGAACCGCTCATCCCGAAGCAATTAAACTGCTCCCATGATTGCATCCATAAAACATCCAGTGTCTTTAACAGGTCCTCTTTTCTGTGTTGTTAAGCAGAGTCATTACGTCTGAAAATGTTTTTTGTTGATGGAGTGATTGTGCTTGAAAATAAGGGGGGGGGGGGGGCCTGCAATTGGATGAATGATTTCAAAAAGTCTCTATTTTAATTATGTCAGAGTGGGGAGAACAGAGATGAGGTCAAAATGGCCCTTTTGCTCTCCTGTGCTATCGCTCTATCTTTTAATTATCCACCACTCCTGTGTGTAAAGCAGAGGGTTAGTATGGAAAAGCAGAGATAGCAGAGGCTTATATTCCCTCATCAACTGCCTCTCTGAAGTATATGATGATTGAGTCTCTCTCTCTCTCTCTCTCTCTCTCTCTCTCTCATTTTTGTCTTATGTCTAATATTGCAATAGAGAATTCATCACTCCTTGTCATCTTAAAAGAGTCTCTTAAACTCTTGTCTCTCCTCAATCTTCCCCTATTGTAAGTGACCATAGTTTAAGAGACTTTTATTTTGAAATCACACGGAACAGGAGGAAGCTGCAAAATAAAAACAGATTGCAGCGCGCAGCAAACGTTGCTAGACGAGAGCCATATTTTTTCGCTCTCTTGCATAAAACATACACCACATGTACTATACAGCATGTAAACTCAACATTTTTCTCACTGTCTTTACTGTAGCTTATGTGTATGTCCTCGCTTCGGATTACTTTTTGAATGTATATGCTGTTAAGTCTGTTGGTGAACTACCTGCAAGGGGCTAATGGACAGCTAAGTAGACTGCTAGCTTTGCACCCTTGGGAAGTGGAGCGAGGTATGAAATCCTTAAGTGACATTTATTCAACATGTTCAGTTATTCAAGTTAACTTGTAATGCAAAGTGTTAAATGATACTTGCAATGTTTCTTGGGTTATGAGTTCGTTAATACGGGTCAGCAACTTGTGAATTTAATGTGAACATTGGCTTTATTGTAGCCTATTGTATTTTTCATTTGAGCATCCAGTTAATATTTTGCATAAACCCATGCACTTTATTTGTAATTTATTTACTTGCTCCTATTTGTATCATATCCTTTTAGTTTCACGGTGCTGGAAGAGCGGCAATAAACGTCATTGCACCCGTTTTCGAGACTTCTCTTCATTTAGGTTCCAAGGGCTGCTACACCTATACTTTCACAATCACTGTTTTGCATGCTTTATACTCACTGTAGGGTCTTAAAATTCATTGTAGATAGAGATAATAACATGACCTGAAACTTCTTCCTTTTTCCACAGGGAGAAGCAGGTATACGTCCACATGTGTAGGTACAGTATATACCCACATGCACATGCTTATAAGTGTGCGCTCTCTCCCTTTGTATGATATCCCCTCCTCCCCCCTCCCCTTTACAAACAACTTAATCTTCTTATCACAAAGCTGTGAGTGTGGTAATAACCTTCAGCATGGTGAAGATCTAGAAATGGGATTACATATTGAGCAGCACATGTATATATAGTATGCATGCATCTTTACATAGTCATACACTTCCAGGGGTTTCATCTCAAAATGACTGGAACAGCACAGTGAAGATCAACAAAAGACGGGTAGTTCTGTAGACAGACACTGTAGATGTACACCCTGCAGTCATGCACTAGATATTCCAAACAGGGCTGGTGAGTCATCTAACAATAATCTTAGAGTAATTATTAGCAACTAAAAAACAAAAGCTGAGCTGAAGAGGAAAATATTTATATTTGTATTGTTTTTCTGAGGCAATTTTGAAGACAAGATGCACTTGGTTTTTGAAATTACTGACTGATAGACTATGTAATTGGAGATAAAGATATATATAGTAAGATGCACTTGTAGGCCTATGCTTAAACTTTTCTGATTTATCTTTTAAATGGTAGTCGTAGTAGTTCATGTCATAACAGGGCACTGAAGGGCGTTACAGGATGTAGCATGGCACAGCACAGCATGGGTTGGTGTAGCAAGATGCAGACACTTGGCAGGATGCAGCAGGACACTGCAGAGCATCGCCAGACACTGCAGGGCATTGCAGAGCGTTGAACCACACTGACAGCTCCAACCAAAATCGTGGTGCCACCCTAATCCAAGGGAATATTCTGGGCGAAAAAAAGAAACATAAGGACTCCGGGGAGTAAACTCCCCAGAGCTAGGTTAGTAACAAGCATTTCAGGGGCAAGGATGCACACAAAGAAACTCTAGGAACCACGAGAAGCTCTGAATTCTGGGAGCGTAGTGCTCTAGTGGTACTAAGAGCTCTTCAAGATATGCAGGTGCTTGACAGTTTAGAGCTTTGTAGGTCAGGAGAAGGATTTTAAATTCAATCCTTGATTTTACAGGAAGCCAATGCAGAGAAGCTAATACAGGAGAAATATGATCTCTTTTCTTAGTTCTTGTCAGAACATGTGCTGCAGCATTCTGGATCAGCTGGAGAGTCCTAAGGAATTTATTTGAACATCCTGATAGTAAGGAGTTACAGTAGTCCAGTCTAGAAGTAACGAATGCATGGACTAGTTTTTCAGCATCGTTTTGCGACAGGATATTCCTAATTTTGGCAATGTTACGTAGATGAAAAAAGGCTGTTCTTGAGGTTTGGTTTAGATGGGCATTGAAGGATAAATCCTGATCAGAAATAACTCCTAGATTTCTGACAGTAGTGCTGGAGCCAGGGCAATACCATCCAGAGTAGTTATATCTTTAGATAATGAAGTTCGGAGGTGTTTGGAGCCCAATACAATCACTTCAGTTTTGTTTGAGTTTAACATCAGAAAATTGTAGGTCATCCAAGTTTTTATATCTTTAATGCACACATGAAGTTTAGCTAACTGACTGGTTTCGTCTGACTTAAATGACAAGTATAATTGGGTGTCATCTGCATAGCAGTGAAAGTTAATTGAATGTTTCCTAATAATATTGCCTAGAGGAAGCATATACAAGGAGAAAAGAATTGGTCCAAGCACTGAGCCTTGAGGGACGCCATGGCTAACTCTAGCGTAATTAGAGGATTTTTCGTTGATATTTACAAATTGAGATCGATCAGAGAAATATGACTTAAACCAGCGTAGTGCGATTCCTTTAATGCCGACTAAATGTTCCAGTCTCTGTAAAAGGATGATATGGTCAATAGTGTCGAATGCAGCACTAAGATCTAATAAGGCAAGTATGGAGACAAGTCCTTTGTCAGCAGCCATTAGAAGGTCGTTAGTAATTTTCACCAGTGCCGTCTCTGTGCTATGATGCTTTCTAAATCCTGACTGAAAGTCCTCAAATAAACTATTCCTATGTAAAAAGTCACATAACTGATTAGCGACTACTTTCTCAAGGATCTTGGAGAGAAAGGGAAGGTTAGATATAGGTCTATAGTTGGCTAAGACCTCAGGATCGAGGGTAGGTTTTTTCAGAAGAGGTTTTATCACAGCTACTTTAAATGACTGGTTCATAACCTGTTAATAAAGACATATTGATCATATCTAGTAATGAAGTGTTAACCACGAGTAACGCTTCTTTAAGTAGCCTCGTTGGAATGGGGTCTAAGAGACAGGTAGATGGCTTTGCTGACAAGACCTTTAGCATTAATAGTTGAAGGTCTATAGGAAAAAAGCAGTCTAAGAATATGTCAGGTCCTGTCGTTCTTTCTAGCACTCCTGCATTCAAAGGTGAACCGTTAGAAGTTGAGGGCAAAAAGTGATGAATTCCATCCCTAATTGTTATAATTTTATCATTAAAGAAACTGATGAAGTCGTCACTACTAAGAGCTAGGGGAATAGATGGCTCAACAGAGCTGTGACTCTCTGTCAGCCTGGCTACAGTGCTGAAAAGAAACCTTGGGTTGTTCTTATTTTCTTCTATTAATGATGAGTAATAGTCTGATCTGGCATTTCTCAGAGCCTTCCTATAGGTTTTCAAACTGTCTTGCCAATCTAAACGAGATTCTTCCAATTTGGTGGAACGCCATTTACTTTCAAGTTTTCGTGAAATTTGTTTTAATTTGCGAGTTTGGGAGTTATACAAAGGTGCTAGTTTCCTTTGCTTCATCATCTTCTTTTTGAGAGGAGCAACAGAGTCTAAAGTTGTCCGTAGGCAAGCCGTAGCACCGTCTACAAAATTATCAATTTGGGAGGGACTAAAATTAACAAAAAAGTCCTCTGTTATATTAGAGCATGACATTGAGTTAAATGCTGTTGGAATATCTTCCTTAAATTTAGCTATACCACTGTCAGATAGGCATCTAGTGTAGAAGGTTTTATTTAATTTTGTATAGTCGGGTAGTAAGAATTCAAAAGTTATTAAAAAATGGTCTGATAGTAAAGAATTCTGTGGAAATACTATTAAATCTTCAATTTTGATGCCATATGACAGCACAAGGTCGAGGGTGTGGTTAAAACAGTGCGTGGCCTTATGCACACTCTGACTGAAACCAATTGAATCTAGTAGTGTGTTGAAGGCAGTACTAAGGCTATTGCTGTCAACGTCCACATGGATATTAAAATCACCTACAATAATTATTTTATCTGACAGCACATGACAAAAACTCTGAGAATTCGGTAAACAACAACAAATATAATTGGCTGTAATGTTTTCCATATCGGATGTTGAAGATGAAGAACAAGACTTTCAAAAGAGTTATAATTTAGTTTAGGTTTAGGATTAATTAACAGGTTTGAGTCAAATATGGCTGCAACTCCTCCTCCTCAGCCTGAGCCCTTAGTTATTTGAGTATTAATATGACTGGGAGGAGTGGCTTCATTTAGACTAACATATTCTTCATGGCCCAGCCATGTTTCAATAAGACAGAATAGATCAATTTGATTATCTGATATCAAATTGTTTACCAATAATGCTTTAGAAGACAGAGATCTAATATTTAATAGTCCACATTTGATTTTCCTATTCTGTTCTATCGTTGCAGTGGTTGTTTTAATTCCAATTAGGTTGTTAAGTATAGCACCTCGTTGGTTTACGTTTGATTTTACCGATCTCAGTCGGGTGACATTATGAATGGGTTGCTGCTCCAAAGGAAGCACAGAGGAGCGTATAGCGCTGTACCTCTGATTACTGTTATTATTGATTCTTACTGGAATGATATAGGTGGTCTGTGGGTTAGCAGAGTTATTTGTAAAGGAGTGAGAGCTTATGGGAGAATATGACTGGGAGGTGCGCTTGTGCGTGTGTTTACGGGGTACAAACAGTCAATCTAAGGTCTGGGTCTACACCCAGGTCTGGGTCTGCACGGCGTGTCGCAAATTCTCACATAGCATCTGGCTGCCGCGTCTACTGGGATGAATCCCGTCCCTGCTGAACAGGGAGCCACATTCCCAAAACAGATTAAAATTGTCAATAAAACCTATCTTGTGGATGTTGCATGTATGCTGGAGCCAGGTGTTGAGGACGAGTAGTCTGCTAAAAAGGCATACTCCGCGACCTCGCGATGGAAGTGGGCCCGAAATAAAAATCAACTTCCCAGTGGTTTTTAAAGCTTCAATAAGAGTGCCAAAGTCTTTCTTTGTGCGTTCACTCTGCTGATAGGACATGTCGTTATGTCCACAATGGACCACGATGCGTTTAATAGAGGTCAGGAGTGAGGGTATCAGGTCCACAGCTTTAGCCAGGATGTCTGCAACTTTGGCTCCAGGAAAGCAGTGTGTAACAGCATTAAAAAAACGTACATCCTGGGTGATGGAGTCACCAATAATTATTGTGGTTGGGGGGAAGAGCGGACGAGGGGTGGGGGGGCGTGAATGACCGGTGGCAGGAACAAAACAGCCAATATCGGTTTCAGATGTACAAGGAAAAGAAGAGGAATATTGCTTACCATTCGGTGGGGAAGATTGTTTTTGAGGAACGTTGTCATTTGGCCGGTTCAAGCAAGGAAGGCCACCGGACTGTCTGACTACCGCATCCCTCAGAAGTTTTCGCCGTGAGGCAGCGGTCCTCCCCGTTGACGACCGCAGGTCAGTCGGCTTTGGAGCGGGGCGAGCCCGGGTAACCACGTCGGCCGTTACCGGGGGAACATTCGGCTTCGACAGGGCATCGAAGCGACTGGAGAGGCTGAGGGCAGGAGGCGATGGAGCCCTACCCGAGGCTCTCTTTCGGCCGCAAACCACTTTAGTCCAGGATGGCCTGATGGTCGGTGTCGAACTAGAAGATGGATATGAGAAGGCGGATGGGTCCCAAACTACAGTATCCTGGAAGGCCACCGAGAGAGTTGTGATTTGTAGCGACTGATTTTGAGCAACGTTCTTCCCTAAGGTCAGCAATTTCTTTGTTTGCATTTTCAAGCAACGAGGAAATCCTGTGGGGAGGTGGGGACTCGCCAGGTGCTGGGGTAGCCATGGAGCTGGCGTTAGCCTGAAGCTAATGTTTAGCTACTACTCGTAGAAAAAGTGCGGTCCTCCACGCACAGGTACGTAGATTTGCGTAGATGCTGGCTCTTTCTAGAGACTAAAGGCTACCAGGGGGCTAAAAAGAAACAAAAAAACTAAGCAACTAGTACAACATTTATCTTGAAATAACACTATTTTCCTCCGTCGGTTTTCTCTCCCTCCACACTCTCACACTGCGTTGAGTGTATCCCAAGCAAATTACACTGTTTACTCTTTAAAGTACTCTTTACCCGGAAATGTTTGCTAAAACTACAGTGCCCAGCTTTTTGAGTATTTTATTTATTTATTAAGGTATATATTTGTGACTTTTTTATAGATTCATGTCTTTAGCAGGAACCGAAGATGGAAAATAATGAGAGATGGACTAACTCATTGTTGGTTTTGGTTATTTCATGGTATTTGTTGACAATAACAAAAATATTTATACTGCTGACAATTTTAAATATAACCCACACCTCCATGCTCCAAGTGTACCTGTGTGGGAACAGTGCAGAAGCAAAGCAGACAGTAGCAGAGGTGGTCACCACCTGGGCCTCACTGTTCTGGATAAAGGGTCTCTGTCAGCAGCCAGAGAGCTGGAGGACTTCCCCCTGCAGCTGTTCACAGAGTGGAGGATGCCGCTACGCGTGGCCGTCAACTTCACTGCCTTCTTCTTCTTTTATCTCCTTCTTAGAGATGTTGTCTATGCGTTTGTTGAACAGAGGAAAGACATCTCCTTCAGAATCATGGTGTCCCTGGCAGTGTTGGGAGTAACGCGTTACAAAAGTAACGCAATTACAGTAATGTATTCCTTTTTGCTGTAACGCAGTAATATAACGCATTACTAATTAAATTTCGGTAATATTATACTCGTTACAATCTCAGTAACGCGAGTTACAATGCATTTTAATGCAACATTTAGTGGTGCATTGTTTTTTTAAAGAATTCACCAACACCGCACATTTCTTCACAGGAAAAAAAAGCCGTATTATTTTCCTGTCGCTGTATTCGATGGTTGAGATGACTGCAGAGACAGATACATTTGCGAGATGGATATTATTTTCAGGAGTTATTAGGCTGCGTTGAAGTGAGCTGTCCTGTTTCTGTTCCCGTGGTCAGAACCAGAGACGGTATGGACAGCATGTATGTCCCAACAGGTGACGGTACGTCAGCGGCTGACATGTCGGGAATTAAAGTGCCCATATTATGAAAAAATCACTTTTTCTGGGATTTGGGGTGTTATGTTGTGTCTCTGGTGCTTCCACACACATACAAACTTTGAAAAAAATCCACCCATGCTGTTTAGAGTGAGATACAGTTTCTGAATGTGTCCTGCCTTCAGTCTCTGGGTGAGCTGTTCAAAATTGGCACGGCTTGTGACGTCACAAGCCGAAACGAGCAGGCTAACCGCAACCATTAGCGTTAGCATGCTAACGCTATGGCTAATGCTAGCATGCTAACGCTAGCATGCTACCTTGTTCTCAATAGCAAAGCACTGCTACAACACACACAAGTTCACCATAATCTACAAAAGAACTACTTACATGTGCGCCCTCATTTAGAAGTCTCCCAGCTAATCCTGCCTTGTAACTGACCAAAGTTGTAGAAACAGCCTTTCTTTTACTGTCTATGGAGCCAGCTAGCTGACATGATCTACATCTGAGCTACTGAGCATGTGCAGTGCAATCAAAGATAGTACAGAAGAAGAAGAAGAAGAAAAGAGGTCTCACTCTGTAGCTAAAACAGAGACCAGCTGAAAAGAGGATCTGCAGCAGTGAGAGAGAGCGGTGCAGTACAACAAAAATATGGTGTTTTTTGAAAATTAAACCATGTAAACCTATTCTGGTACAACCTTAAAATACAATTATGAACCTGAAAATGAGCATAATATGGCTGCTTTAATGTTGAGGCTTGCTACACGTAAATATCATTGCATTTTATCAGCCGTGGAGAGTAACTCTGCCTGTAGTGGAATGGCTTCGAATGACGACCAAAAACACTTGTCTTTTACTGTGACCATTTACTGTTTAATATGTTGCAGTTTTACAAACAAGAAAGTGAACAACTGGAGCCTGACAGACATGTTGCATCTCAGTAAGCTAGCAAGAGTAGGCTACACAACAGACAACGTCCGTGTAACCTACTTCAAAATAAAAGCACTTCCTGTGACGTTTCGCAGTAAAACTAAATTACTGTTAAATAAGGTTGTGTAGGCTACCTTTTCACAAATCAGCTGTAAATCAAGTACTGTAAATAATGTAAATAGTGAGTTTTAATCACACTATAATTGAACATTTCCTTTAGAGTGTTTTAAACTAAACAACATGAATTTCTTATTCAAGTGCTATAAACAAACATTTTACAACAACGTCGTACTTTTAATTGAGTATTTTCATTTTCTCCTACTTGCCTGTTATACATTTTACTTATCTATTTTTTATAGCTTTAGTTACTTTGCATATTTATATTGATTATACAAAATATGAATAATCTATGATGTATTAAAGTGGATAAAGAGGAGACTTTATTGATCCGGTGGTGAAATTCACAAGCTAGCTGCCAAATCAAATTTCCCCTGTTATTTTGGTGAAAGTAACTCAAAAGTAATGCAAAAGTAGTGTAACGCATTACAATTCAGAGACAGTAATATTGTAATATAACTAATTACTCTCAAATGACAGTAACTAGTAATCTATAATGTATTACATTTTGGAAGTAACTTGCCCAACACTGGTCCCTGGCCAACAAGGTGAAGACATGTCCCTCTCTGGTTTAGTGTCCTCTATAGATGGTATTTTGTGTTCCCTTTAAGGGATGTGTTCTGTGTTCACCCCCACAACCCCCACCTTTCAGGTGTTTCCCATTGTGTCTCTCATCATGTTGTCTCTGTGTTACCTGCCTGGTGTTATAGCTGCCTTCCTTCAGCTCTACTGAGGCACCAAGTACAGGTCAGACATCAAACCAGGATACAAATGTCCGCTACCTGTGCTTTTTGTTGTAAAAATGTGTCTCATTTTTGAAAGCCTAGCTCACTTTTGCACGTTCCAGGCGCTCCCCTGATTGGCTGGACCGCTGGATGCTGTGCAGGAAGCAGATGGGTCTGATTGCACTGGGCTTCGCTTTTCTCCATGTCATCTATGCATTCATGACTTCTCTTCGTTATGCTGTCAGACACAAACTCATCTCGCTTGTGGTGGATGAGGTAAAGCAGGCTGGTTGAAACCTTGCAGTGTCTCTACAATCCAGTACATAGAAAAGCATGGCTTAAAACTTACAGTACTGTCTCTCCGTCTTCCTTAGATGAAAAACAATAAAACCACCCCGTTTTACTTTGACAACACAGAAGCATGGGGCCAAGACTCTTTCTTTGTGCTGGGAATCCTGGGATTCTTTCTTTATGTCCTGCTAGAACTAACATCCCTGGCCCTGTGGGAGGCTCTCTCAGCTGAAGAGAGTTCAGCTTCATTCAGGTAAGAGTGCATTTAGAAATCTACAGTCAACAATCTACAGTTTATGTGCATGTGTTAGAGTGTGGGCATGGGTGCTTGACGTCATCAGTCATGTGCGTACTATTAGTAGAATTGATCTTTTAGGGTCGTGATAATCTATATTCAGAGTTTCCAAGTTTTCATCAGAGTTATTAAAGTGTTGTAAAAGCAAAATGTCACTGGCAGTCATATCCCCGGAGCCTAGTTAACTCACTGCCTAACACAGGCGCACAGAGTGAAAGCCTGGCTGACTTTAGCCCAGGATCTTAAATGTTAAGTTATTCATTAAATAGAATTATGATAGCTGGTATAATCCTCAGGGAGGAGATTGCTGATACAGGTCAAAGGTCACAGGTCCATTTGTGTAAAGGTCAGGTCCACAGGCAGACCTCAGATAGGGAATGAGACTTAAAGATAAGGTCTAGGTCAAGATAATCCATATGATCTGGTGGGAAGAGTTGTGAAAAACATATACAGTAATAACAGGTATCAATATACATAAATTGCTTTTTTTCAGGGGTTGTCAACAAAAGAATGTAAATTATTGAATGTCAATGCTTACAGCAGACAGATTTGCTGTTCTAAATGGGTTAAATAAGATTCCAGATGATCATTTTAGGGGCACCGTTCATTACATGAACATAGATATGAATGTTTCCTTATTGTGCTGTTTATTCAAAGTCACTGTGGATGAGAACATCAGCATCCAAATGCTAAAAATGTAAATGAAAGCACATTATCCAAGTAATTAACAATAACTGCGCCTCAAAGGCCACTGGTGCTACAAAACCAATTACTCTGGAATAGCTGTGAATGTAATTGTATTTTTAGCTTATTGTATAACTTGTGGATTCAACAAACACAGAAACTAGCAAGACATTCATCTTCAATTCTATCAGGAAATGAACACAGAAAATGTCGATGTTTGACAGGTTCATTTCAAAGTTTTACAGTTTTTTTCGATTGATAAACTACACTGGTCACAACTGAAGCCACATGTGCAAAACTCTAACTACAGTCTGCATTACCAACAGTCACCTGATCTAAACAGTTCACATCAGCTGCAAAACTCATTCCAAGCAACACAACTCTTCACACGTCTCAAAACAGTGCAGCCAACACTATGAACAATCCTCATCTAGATAACACATACTGTCACTCAGAACACACTGAGTAAAAACACTAGCATCAAACACCAATACAGAAAATACTAACTTTTCATCTTTACAGATAATGCAGTTTGTATAATTTTAGTGAAACTATTTTCTTTCCTTTTTTTATTTTATACAAGTTTTGAGGTAAACAAGAATGAATGAAAAATCCTCAGTTTGCTTACCTACAGTATATATATATATGTATATATTTATGTTGTCTGTAGTAATTTACGTAATTACTGGAAATGTTACAAACTAAAGGTACATAATAGTCAGAAGTTTTTTATCAACAAATTGGATGTGTTCTCTTGTGAAGAACCGACATTATCTATAAATACAAATGACTGTGGTGTTCCCATTGTTTACACCTCCATTACTTTGTGAAAAACAGTAAGTGCGCAGTTTTACTATAGAAAAGGAAAGGTTTTTCACAACTGTGTATGTAACCTTAAACATCTTACCTGGACATATTGGTATCTTTGCTCTTTTACCTGTTCACTGTTTCTCTCAAACGATACAATGTATAACTGTTTCATTCTTATTTAGTGTTTCTTTATTTCCAAAAAAGGCTTTTGGTTCACATGAACTGCTGCTGTGCAGACTGTAGTTAGAGTTTTGCACATGTAGCTCCAGTTGTGCCCACTGTTGTTTAGCAATAGAAACAGAAAAATGTAATTTACAGTTTTTCTCAGTTGCTAAAACACTAAAACCCATTGGCTGAACAAAGTTCTCAGTTGCCTGAACTCATTTAGCTAATTGTGCAGTCTGTGTCAATACCTTAAACCATTTCATATGGTAAAACACAAATCACTAAACACATTCTCATTCTCAAAACACATTCTGCCCTCTATGCACATGTCATCCATACTGGTAAACACAAGTGGCAACAATCAAATACAAATAGAGAACACATGTCACTGATTGAACACAACAATCAAAATTGATTTCACTTGTTTCAAATGATGTGACACAACCAATATAAGCCAGTTCAGAGAGCAAACAGGTTGTTGAAGATGGGAAGGAGAAAGTCTGAGAATGGATAGAAGAAACAATGTGAGAGGACGAGGACGAGTGCGTATGAGAGGTGGGCGACGAGGAGGAAGAGGAGGAGGAGGGCAAGAAAGAGGAAGAGGAGGACGAAGAGGATTTTTGTCCCTTTTAGTATTGTATACTGTAGTACAGTGCATTGTAGGCTGTATACTGTACAATGAACAAATTGTATGGCCCTGAACATTGTGGTTTCCATTTGTTACTGTAACAGTACTGACTGCTCAATAGATTTTGACTGGTTGCAGGCTCATATCAACAAGGAATTACAAGAATTACAGTATCACAGAGACAAAGGACAAGTTTGTGAGATGCAGGGTACAGTACTGTAAAAAATAGGGGTACAAGGAGGAGGAAGAACAAAAAAAATTGCAAAGAGCAAAGCAGAGTAGTAATTTCTGATCAATTTTGAGCTACTATGATAGAACATGTTTTCGTTCATCAAAAGACAATGACGGAAAAATATGAAATTTGTTTTGAGATTAAAAATGTACTTCTCCCGGAGAACTATATGTTTTGAACAATGTGTTTTCTATTTTTTGGTGTATTGTTTACTGACTGCTTGACAGTGTAAATCATTTTGATCACTTTGTTTTTGATTTGAGAGCAGTGTTTGATTTTGAACACAGGTAAAACAGTTTTGAGGCGAAAGTTTCATTTTGCGAGAGGAGTCCGAGGTTTTGTAAATAGTGCTTGAAGAGGAGGTTTTGTGTTTACAGTTTTTGCCCATTGCTTACACATTAAAAACGAATGCTTAGACCAAAGCCTCAATACCTAAACATTCCTTAAACACAGTGTAACATAGCTTTAACACAATGTCAAATTTGCACTTTGTTTGCAATTCTTTAACACACTTATTGCGAAACACTACACATGTTTTCTTACATTAGACACTTTGTTCAAAAACGCAATCTCCTGTTGTCATTGGGAAAACACTGTTCAAAATGCAAAACTCATCTGGCAATTGTAGGGACTTACATACAGACCTGACAACACTTGCACAGAAAACAGAACACTGACCCTTAGCACTACAGATAGGCCTCAGGGAAGACATTTTGAGAACTTTGCAAGCATGGAGGCAATGAGAGTCAGAGTAAGAGGAGGACAAAGAGAGAGAGCGAGAGGAGTCGGACGTGGAAGAGACATCCTAACCCTAACCCTAAATTTGATGATTTGTGATTCTATTTTTCTTTATTTCTGTAAGAATGTTTGTTTTTTGTAAAAACTCTTGTTTGATTACTGCAGAAATTATACTTTTGAGTTTTACAGAAGACTGAGTCTGAGAAAATGACAATAAAAATAGAAACACAAAGACTGCAGTGTTTTATATAAAGTCCATCAGTGTGTTGCTGGTGATATGAAAGAGTAATTCAAATGGTGCTTGTGTGTATGATTTTGTTGCAAGAATTTCATTTTAAGAAAGGAGTGTTAAGTTTTGATTGCAGTGTTTCATTTTGGCATAGATGTGAGTTGTTAATCTCCAAGTGCTATGTCTGATTGGCTTGTGTGTAGAGTTTTGACGTAATGAGCCAAATTCTGCAAAAAGTGTGTAAGCAATAGGCAAAAACTGTAATGTTTTCAGAAAATGGAGCAAGGTTTCAGAAATTGTGTTTTAGCAATTGAGAAAAACTGTAACTAAAACATTTTTTTTCTATTGGGGAAAAAGCCAGATTTGTATCATACAATATATACAGTATGTACTGCACTATTTTTTGGTCAAGTGTGGTAACTTCCTGACTAATATAACGTGTTGTAGGTGCTGGTAGGTGGATTTTGTTAGCTTAGGCCAGAGATCACCCAGCTGTCCACCTTTTTCCTTTGTGCTAACCTAAGCTAGCTGGCTGCTGGCCCCAACTGTATATTTACCATACAAACACAAGACTGGTATCAATCTTGCTGTCTAAGGGCGTTTTCACACATACCTCATTTGGTCCGGACTTTCGGACATTTCAGTTTGGTCCGAACCAAAATTACAGATGTGAAACCTCCCCCCGGACCACGATCCGGATCAAAAGACCAAATTTTGGTCCGATAAAAAGAGGTGGTCTCGGTCCGGACCAAACTGAACCATGGTCTGGTTCGTTTATAGTGTGAAAGCATTTTTTGGATGATTCGGACTTTCGGACCAACTACAAGAAGCTCTGACAGGCTCTCCTTGTGTTACAAGACCGGGGAATAGCTCCTTTAAGGAATAGCTCGGTGCTTATGTGTATGTGAGAGACGGTAATGGTGTCAGCACTCAGAGCAGACAGCTGTCGGCTATCAGAGCAGAGAATACATTATTACATTACATTACATGTCATTTAGCTGACGCTTTTATCCAAAGCGACTTACAATTAAGTGCTTTCAACTGTGAAGGTTCAAACTCCAGACAACAAGTAGTAAGTGCAAATACATTAGCTTTAAATAGGCAAAGCTACAAAGAGACATATGGAAGTGCAGGTTCAAGAATTTTATCTTTTTTTTTTTTATCCGAGGTGTAGTCGGAAGAGATGTGTTTTTAGCCTTCGGCGGAAGATGTGTAGGCTTTCGGCCATCCTGATATCGATGGTGAGCTCGTTCCACCATTTGGGAGCCAGGACAGTGAACAGTCGGGATTTCGTTGAGTGATTAGTTCGCCCTCGCTGTGAGGGGGCAGCAAGCAATTTGGCTGATGCAGAACGAAGTGGGCGGGTTGGGGTATATGGTTTGACCATGTCCTGGATGTAAGCGGGTGCTGATCCATTCGTGGCCCTGTACGTAAGTACTAGTGTCTTGAAGCGGATGCGGGCCGCAATTGGTAACCAGTGAAGAGAGCGGAGGAGCGGTGTAGTGTGAGAGAACTTGGGGAGGTTGAAGACAAGTTGAGCTACTGCGTTCTGAATGAGCTGCAGGGGTCGGATGGCACATGCAGGCAGGCCAATCAGGAGGGAGTTGCAGTAGTCTAGACGTGAGATGACTAGAGCCTGAACCAGAACTTGAGCCACCTTCTGCGTTAGAAGGGGACGTATCCTTCTGATGTTATGCAGCATGTATCTACACGATCGGGTGGTTGCAGCAATGTTAGCAGTGAAGGAGAGTTGGTCGTCAAGTGTTACACCCAGGTTTCTAGCAGTCTTGGTGGGGACTACCACAGAGTTGTCAATTGTTTTAGTCAGGTCTTGGGTAGGAGAGCCCTTCCCTGGAAGGAAAAGGACCTCAGTCTTGTCAAGGTTGAGTTTCAGATGGTGTGTAGACATCCAAGAAAAGATGTCAGTCAGACAGGCCGAGATACGTGCTGCTACTTGAGTTTCAGACTCAGGAAAGGAGAGAATTAGTTGGGTGTCATCTGCGTAGCTGTGATAAGAAAAGCCGTGCGACTGAATGACAGACCCGAGAGAGTTGGTGTACAGAGAAAAGAGGAGGGGACCCAGGACTGATCCCTGAGGAACATTTTTGAGTGGGCAAGGTTCTGAGCTAGATCCTCTCCAGGTTACCCGGTAGGTTCGGTTGG
Organism: Sander lucioperca; assembly: GCF_008315115.2. Taxonomy (NCBI): domain Eukaryota; kingdom Metazoa; phylum Chordata; class Actinopteri; order Perciformes; family Percidae; genus Sander; species Sander lucioperca. Next base: position 756,945 of record NC_050178.1, read on the forward strand.
CCAGGTAAGATGTGAGCAATGAGAGCGCAGAGCCTGAGACACCCAGATTTCGGAGTGTCGAAATGAGAATCTGGTGATTCACTGTGTCAAAGGCAGCAGAAAAATCCAGAAGGATGATGATGGAAGAGAGAGAGGTTGTTCTAGCGATGTGAAGCTGCTCAGTGACAGCAAGGAGGGCAGTTTCTGTTGAGTGGCCAGCCTTGAAGCCAGACTGGTGGGGATCAAGAAGATTGTTCTGGTGGAGATAGGTAGAGAGTTGATTATAAATGGCATGCTCAAGAGTTCATCAGCAGCAATTTGTTTGTTAAGTGGTAGTAAATGTACAGTGTAGGTTTCCGTTTGTCTCTGAATAAGTGATCCAGGAAGAAAGTTCCCATGTCTTTGCTTCTCAACATCACAACAAAACAAAAAGAGCCGCGAGTAGGTGAGAGCAGCAGTCAGTTGAAAAACTCTGACACAGAGAGAGGATACGAGCGGACGGGGAAGCCCGTCTACAAACCAATCAATTATAAGTATCTGTATGTGATCACGTATGTGATGACGGCAGGACGTAGTTTTGTCATGTTTAGATCTTTAGTGTGCCTGCATAACTGCAGTGTGAAACCAAAACTTACCGGATCAAATGTATACAATGTAACAAAAACATGAACCTTGGTCCGGACCTTGGTTCGGACTTTCATGTGTGAAAACACTCTCTCGACAAGAAAGCCAGTAATTTCCTAAAATATCTCACTATCCTTTTAACATTTTAATTTTATGTGATTGTTTTTCTCAATCTAAGCTGGGCCACCTGACCCTTTTCATATGCACGTCACATTGCTACATTTATGAATGTATGAATTTAAGAAATTTCTTCGTCCCTCTACCTACAAATGGTACACTCCTCCTGGCTACATGCTCTGCCTGATTGTGCCTTCTGTGGTGCTGGTGCTGAAGGTGTGGGTCCTTCTCCCCTGCGTGGATCGGACCCTAACCCGCATTCGACAAGGCTGGGAGAGGACCCAGCCGAGGGAGGAGATGAGGAAGGCCACCAACCTGTGAACTCTGACCTCTGACGTCATCGGGGTTGCTGATTATTGACTTTGATTCAGTCATAATTTTGAGGGGAAAACACCTTAAAACTGTACATAATATTTGTGATATGTAAATAGTCATAAAGCAGTCAAAGGATTTATTACATTCTATGTTTTGATTATGCAAAAATAGCTATTCCTTCTCTAAAATGTCTACTGTTCATCATCTCTTAATATTCAGTTTGGTATGTAGAATGAGTGATTCTCTAAAGATCATTTTGTCCATGCTCAGTTTGTGTGTGATTGTGTCCTTTGATCAATGGGCACTGCCTAGTCTTAATTTTGCAATAGCCAAACAAAACAAAAATAGTATGGTTTATTCCAGGCAAATGGATGGGTCTCTGTGGATTTAAATGTTTTTAATGTCCTTTGAGCTTTGAAAAAAAAACAGATTTCATGTTTGAGCTGTATCTTTTTCACAGTATGTGGTAAAAAATACATTGATATCCCCCACTGACCTCCATTGTTTTGATAAACATAGGCAACAGTTTCCACTTTCCTTTCTCCTCTCACTTCATGTTGTGCGATTGTATCCCTGAGGTTGCACTCCTTTCAGGATGTTGTTGATCTCGCCGTTTTCTAACACACAAAAAACTCACTGCCCAAACCGGCCTGCCTCTAACTAAGGGCATGCAAACATGCACACTATGCTTAAATATACATATCCACAGTGTAAAGAAGAGTAAGGTTAAGCTAATTATATTACCCCATGCAGAGTCGAGGCACACACACACACACACACACACACACACACACACACACACGCAGACTCAGGAAGAAAAACAGGTGTTACAAAAACAGTGTTTTAAAAATAGTGTCACAGAGGGCTAAGGCAGGTAGTTAATAGTCATCAGAGCAGAATGTAGGCTGTAGAACGAAGGCAACATAGACAGTTTGGGGAAGACCGTCTATGAGCCACCCTCAATATACTGTATACTACAGTAATAGCAGATAAATGGGCAGCTGGAGAGGCAGGTGACTTGATCAGGTGATGAGCAGAGATGGCAAAGTCAATAGTGACGGCTGGTGCAGAATGGCAGGTGTGGAACAACACATGTTTACATGTTACATGTATGTACAACATTAATCAGATGATCGAGATGCAGAAGAGGGAAGGGAGGAGGATGGAGCAGCTGTCCCCATGACAGAGTCTGGTACTGCAAGAGAATTATGCAGCGCCTTTTTTGCCCAAAGCGGTACATTTAGTCAGAGGCATCCTGTTATCTAGCATCTAACAGCATTATCTGCACACACAATCTGCAATCTGTTACACCCTCTCACATTGTATTATTCTCCTATTACCAAAGAAAGGCTGTTGATTTTAGCATATTTCCTGCTGTGTGTGTGTGTGTGTGTGTGTGTTTGTGTGTGTGTGTGTGTGTGTGTGTGTGTGTGTGTGTATGTAGGGTCTAATGTTGTGGTGTATTAGTGTGTGTGTGTGTGTGTAGGGTCTAATGTTGTGGTGTATTAGTGTGTGTGTGTGTGTGTGTGTGTGTGTGTGTGTGTGTGTGTGTGTGTGTGTGTGTGTGTGTGTGTGTGTGTGTGTGTAGGGTCTAATGTTGTGGTGTATTAGTGTGTAGTGTATTAGTGTGCGTAGTGTCTAATGTTGTGTTGTATTAGTGTGTGTGTGTGTGTGTGTGTGTGTGTAGGGTCTAATGTTGTGGTGTATTAGTGTGTAGTGTATTAGTGTGTGTAGTGTCTAATGTTGTGTTGTATTAGTGTGTGTGTGTGTGTGTGTGTGTGTGTGTGTGTGTGTGTGTGTGTGTGTGTGTGTGTGTACTCTGGGAAAGAATTAAGATGTAAGCTGTGAAACACACTTTCCAATTGTGTTTAATTTCACACACCTAGGCAAGAACCCATAATAAGATTCTGTTTGTCCAGGCATGAAGGGTCAGTTCTATATGGATAAAAATAAACATCTGAAATTATGGACCGCATCATGGACTGCATTTAATTTAAAGGTTACCCAGGATTGATCTATGAAATGTACACTTGTATGTATTGAAAGATATATGGTAAAATAACTGAATTAAAGTTTGGACACAGCTTGAGTTTTTGCACATTTACTTTTGTAACATGATCTTGACAGTAAATGACTTGACATGTCTTGTCTAAGTGCTGTATGTTTGTGAAGTTAAAGAAAATCTAATAAAATTCTAATAAATCAAGATGTATGTTAATCATACAAGTATTTTGCTTAGTGGTATGAAATGTTACATCTTACTTCTTATGCAGGTTGTAGAACTAAGTTTTGAACATTGAATATATCTAACATTGTATTACAGTTTTTCTTGATTGCTTTGACCTGCTTAAAGAAACTGGGATCCACTTGGTTTTCATCATCACTGTCTCAGCAGAGCAGAAGACATCTCTTGCAAGTGTGTTAACCCTTTCTCATTGGATTGACACATTTTCCCCACCCTTTTGCAGAACAGTTAACACGGATGTCATTCAAGCAGTCCAAACTCCATTGTTTTAGCTATGGTAACCAAACAGAAACCATCTGTTCCTAACTATTAGAAACTACCTACATCAGTATGAAATCACTGAAGCACCTGTTTAACACTGCTACACAACAAATCTTCAATTAGCAATCAGTCTGCAGGGTTAGGCCATGTGGCCCCATCGTCAAGACAGAAGAGACTGAGTATCAATAGTGGCTATTTCTTATACTCTGGTTTACATGTATTTTGTGTAATATTTACAGTATTTCAGTTTCCAGCCACAGTTTCAAAATAAGTATCAATGGAATCAATAAAATTTGCATCAAAGCATTTCTGATCCAATTCTTTGCAAGAAGGCAAATTTGTCAACAAATGTCACTGGCATGAAAGCTATGTAGAGTAATAGGCTACAGTGACAAGCAATGGTGCTGGTGATGATTTCAGGTTGTCACAACTGATTCGCACTGAGTGCTGTATTTTGTATTTTGTTGTCCACTGTGTAATGGTTGATTGGAAGAGCTCATACACTTGTTTGCAAGTTGTGTTGTTTGAAGGCAAAATTTTCTTTTGTTGCATATTTTAAATGTTTTGGCACGGTTAGAGCCTTTTGCAAACAAAATGTGTCATTTTGACCATGAGTGCCACTGTTTCGGCCTGTGTGTTAACTGTTTTGAAAAATGTGGAGTTTGAGTTGACTGCTGTGTCAAAGCAATCAAGAAAAATTGTAATGCAACTTTTTCTGTCAAGTAAAGCTGAAAACATACAGTATGTCAATAGAAACTTAATCAATTTGGTTTTGTCTTTATGTTTTATCTTGTCTCAATAGTGTTCCAAGCTGTGCATGTATTCAATGTTCACAAAATAGTGCATTATAAACTGTTTACTTGTAAAAATTTATAAAAACCTAAATACACTGTTTCGAAAGGATTCAGTACTCTGAAAAAGGCTTTTTACCATTTCATCCATTGTTGAATGGAGTTTTGAATTACATTTTTTTCTGTTTTTCTGTGAGCTCTGCAGGTTCAGAGAACATTTCTTGTTACCTGAAATAGATTAAATAAAAGTCTTTACCCACATGGTAAATCCTGACTGTTTTTTCATGTGGATCAGAAAACCAAACTCTGTAACGCATCAGGATTGCACTTAAGACTGTATAACTCAGCACAGCACGGGGCACATGCAGTGTGGCCCAGGACATGAAGGGGGCAAATGGCATCCCAAACGACATGTACCTCATTGTCTGGTGAATTGAACCTTTACAACCTTCCCAAACTCTCAATCTGTTGAGGTAAAATTACCCTCCATTACATCAGTGAACAGCTAGCATACCACAAGGAGCTTTTTTTGAGTTGTCACGCAGCACAAAATGCTTAATTGAATCAGCAGGAAAGTCAAAAGAGAGGCGTTGAAGGTGAGTAGTGTACTGTTACAGCGTGCAGCCTAATTTATTGTGGAAGTCCCTGGACGTTTGCAAGCAACCTGCAGCATCACTAGTGCCATATAGTTGGAGCAAATGCTGCAATTCATTCAGAGAAGAAAACTTGGTCAAGCAACTCAGAAAATGAAGAAAGAATGGTTATCTCGCTACTGAATCAAACAGTCCACCCCACATCTTGATGACTGATAAGTCACTACCCAGTTTATCAAACCCGCAGATCCATTATGTAGTCCCTTGTTCCAAATTTTACAGCAGCATTCTGTGAGAAAACAGAACATAGATCAGTAACAACAAGATCAGTGCAAACCACAAGGTCATATGTCTACAAGGTCAGTGAGAGGGCATCTTCAAACTGCCTAAATGAGGAAACGGATCCTCGAGAGCAACGATGAATCATTTAAAACATGTTCAATAATATACAGGTCTCTCAAAGAGCTCACAGTTGTACTTACTAAGTCTGATCTTTTTGCTGTTTGTATTGGTGAGTACATGTACGGCAGTCGTTCAGCTACAGAAATTAGTGAGGTTTCCTGTGTTGCTTGTCTAAAGGAGAAGCACAGTTATACTGAGCATTCATGAATGAAACCATTTTGCTATAAAAGGCTTAGGAGAAAGAAGAAAAATGCGGTGGAGTCATAAAATTTAGGGTGAAAAAGTCACAAAATGAGGAGGAATATGCAGTTACAGGCCAGGACTCTTAAGATCCAGGCAACTTCCCTAGTCACATTGGTTCTGATATAAACCATTGAATCATAAAGTAAACGCTACTGTACAACAAATGGACATTGTAAAATGTATCAACTGTTTTTTCTATTATTAATGCACAATGAACAAAATATGTATCATAGATATATAGGTGTCTATGAAAAAAATACAAAAACAATCTGAAACAAAAAAAAAACCTTCGAAATCTTATCGAGAAAATTAGAAGAGGTGTTTGTGAAATAGAAGGCAAGGCAAGGCAAGGCAGCTTTATTTGTATAGCACATTTCAGCAACAGGGCAATTCAAAGTACTTTACATGAAAACAGATTAAAAAATTTAAAACAGATAAAATACGAGAATAAAAGTTACAGTGCAGTATAAGAAATGAAACATTGAAGAGCAATTAAAACAGTTAAATATATAAAAGCAGATAAAATTGGAATTTCTCTTTATATGCTTATATCGATTGTCATACAGTGTCAACAATGCAACTTCAGTATAAGAAATGAACAGTTATTTAAAGAAAGGCAACAACAAAAAAACTGGTTTGATCTTGCCTCAAATACAACTAGTCACAAATAAGACCATTTGGAGATATGTGAAATGATACAGAAGGTGTAGCCAAGCATCAAAGAGGACCCATGCATACAGTACTCACAACATATACTGAAGAACACACACTATTTATTAAAGTAATATCTTTGGAAAAAATAATTTACAGAAATTATGCAATACAATTTTGTTTTCATCTTCAGCTCGATTTACAGTTTTTTTCAACTGCTTACACACAAAATCTTTTCATGTCACACGATTTTTGAAACCTCTCACTCAAAGTGCAAAATTACACAGCAAATCTCTAAAACCATAAGCTATTTCTCAGCCTTTCACTCAGTTTTCAATTGCATAAAACACTTTTTTTCAAAACACTACACACAATTCTCTACCTAAGACACAAAAATCTAACAGGAACTACACTTATTTACCAGGGCACACACACACCTCACATGTGCAAACACATTATGTCATAACTGAACACTAATCAATCACTGCTTTAGTATAGGCCTATACAGAGGTCAAAGGTCAGATTACCTGTTTTGAACAATGGATGGCAACAATAGACAGAGAGCAAGGGGAGGAGGAGGGAGAGACAGGGGACGACAACGAGGAGGAGGAGGGAAGAAGAGGAAGGAGAGCCATCTCTGATGAGATCAGGGCCACACTTATTCATCATGTGATCAACCACGGATTGACCATGAGAAAAGCCCATCTTGAGTAGCTTTACAATGGCGTCCATATTGCATGCAACTTTCTAATGACTGTTTCAGCATTACAAATCAATCAGACTTTGTTTGTGCATCATTGATCCGACAAACAAAAAAAGCAAAAGATAATAAAAAAACATACAAAAAAACTGAAAAACAATCTTTAAAAAATGCAAAAAATATGCAATTATTTTTTTTCATTTATGTATCAATATTTTTTTTATTTTGATTCATATTTTTTTAACCTGTTTTTTCACTTTTCAAAAGTTTAATAACAGGTATTAATGTCTTGTTTGTCTTCTATCAGCACTCTTCCTGTGGTCTGGAACTCCAGCGCCCTCCAGTTGAGCACATTCCCTGGTGCGAAGTTTAGATGATGCATGTAGTTCTGGATCTCACAGGGGGAAAGGATGTGGTCCCAAAGGTGGACATCAGACATCATACCAACGAAAGACTGTTTAATATCAAAGCCTCCACCATGGGTATCCTGCTCCTGAGAATTTGCAGACATTTGAGATATCAGCTATATTGTATAATGCTATGTTCTTTTGGATGTATTGTTTGAACACATACAGCAAATATGGAATATGACATTTGCGGAAATACGGTACACTTATTCGTTCAACTGTCAAGAGTTACATGAGAAGATTATTACAAATCTATCTGTATGTAAGACAGCCCTAAATAAAATAAAATATCTGGACCCAGCAGTCAATTAGCTTAGCATAGCACAAAGACTGGAATCAGGGGGAAACCGCTATACAACCGCTATACAATTTCATTTATTCATTTATTTGTTGTCAAAAGCAACATACAAAATAATGCTTACTCTGGCTATGTAGTCCGGCACACAATCCTCCTTAAAACAGAGAAATGTTTTTACGCTTCAATTTTTGTATAAACCAAACAAACAATATACAAGGTGATAATTACTGAGCTTTAGAGATGCTGGTAGGCTGAGTATGTTACCTTTGGAGAGCTTTCAGTCTTTGTGCTTAGCTAACGGGCTGCTGACTCTCGCTACATATTTACCATACAGACTCAAGACTGGTATTGATCTTCTCATCTAACTCTCTGAGAAAAGTGCTTAAAAACTGTACCTGTCCTAAAACAATTATAATGGGCCCGCTGATGTTGGATCCAGAGCTGATGAACTTCCTACTTGAGGGCTTTCCATCTAACCACAGCTGGCCCAGTCCAGACACAGAATCCCATGTGGAACAAATTGATTGCCACGTGTTCACTTTGTAGTCGTGCCCTATAAAGTCTACATTTTTATTATTGATCCAAAAATCGTACTTATTGTTTGAAGCACCGTTAAAAATCAGCATTTCATTGTCAAAAGCAGGTGTGGCCAAAGAGAAAAGGCTATGATCTCTACGGAGGTCTGTGAAGGACCTGTAGGAATTATAAAGACATTATCATACATGATTATTTTTACTGTCAGAGATACAGTGGGTTGTATGAATCATTTTGCATCATCAACACTACCTGAAACAGACGGTTACAGCACTCAGAACCTGTCTTGATGTTGTCAGCCTCACATGAGCTGAGTTAGTTTGTTGCGGAAAGGTGAACATTTTACCTGACAAATCTTTAAAAAAAAATATATATATATTGAAATTCAAAACCTGTATGTGAAAAGTAAATTATATAGTAAACAAGTGAATTACACAATAGCCAACATATGTATTCAGTGGATTCAGATGTTTTGACATAGGACATAAACTGAAGCTAAAAATCCAATCACTAGATTAATTGTGATTAACTTTGGAGCATGGTGAATTTACTGAACACTTTTCCATCTGTAGAGCCACACCACCGCTAGCGCAGCTAAGCTGAACTTTGCCCTCTGCACTACACTACCTGCCCACAGCTGCTGTCTGCCCTGTCGTGTTCCTTGCGAGACATTTATCACTTCTCATAAAAAAATAATCTGAGCTGGGTGCCCCACCCAGTTCACTATCCCTGTCCCTCGCTGCCCCTTTGACTTGTTTACTTATCTGCCGACTTGTTGATGAACATAAGGCTGCAAATTGACCAAGTAATTGGCTTCATAGATATTTGAGATTACTGTATATTTTTTCTGTATTGTAATCTTTAAATTAATGACAAAGATAGTAGACGTATGCCTATAATGATTAAAATTGGTAATTTACTCATACATTCGACCTGTTTTGCCCAATTGTTGCTGTTACTATAAAGCTTATATTTGTTTCATCCTATTAGATGAGGAGAAAAGGAATTTGTACATAACCAAAAAGAGTGAGCATAAAGACAAAAATCAAAAGAAAACAAGCTTATGTAAGCCAGATACACCTGTATCTTTCTTGCAATATTTCATTTTCACATTCCCTTTTGTTAAATTTTTAAGGTACAGTATTTTTTACCTTGAGGAGAGGCAGCACATGCTGTCAGCATCACCATTAGAAGAAACAACGCCATCTAATACAAAGACAAATGGAACAACAATAATAACAATAATACATTCACTACCAGTGTGTCATAGACTGCAAATAAGTTTACTGTTTCCTAGGCCATGTTAAATTCCTTTATTTTGCTATGTATATCATGCCTTGATCTTACCTCGAATCCTGTGTCAGAATCTTGTTTGCACCAGTGTATGGGATTGTAGGTTTTATACTTTGGCTGCTTCCTCATTGCGGTTATTAGCTTTTTTTTTTTTTTTTCTTGTTTTCTTCCTTGTACGCAATTTATGGCTTCAGATTCCAGTAATTTGCAAATGTAGAATATTAACTGAGGGCTCCTAAACTGTCTTATAAAGCATATTACACTTATCAAACTAGACAAACAAGCAAGATAAGACCAAGTCGTTAAAAAGAAAATTAGTAATATACATGTATAAAAATATGAATAATCTACACTATGGTATATAGGCCTACAGATGGTTATATTGAGGATGTGAAATGCAAAAGAAATATGATGAATAAATGTGCTAAATAAATTAGTGTAGAAGTCCACATGAGCCGTCTGTCCTTGAACGAGGAAGTGAGATAAAATGAGATAAAGCTTTACTGCCAGAGGAGACCACTGATAATGGAACCTAAGGATTACAAATCATCTTGTTGGGACTGTCTGTGCCAGATTTCATGGCAATCTATCCATATTATTTCAATCAAAACCACAAATTTGAACCTGCTGGTGGCACTACAGTAGGCAAGCAAGTCAGCTAGTCATCAAGTTATGGAATGCATTGTCTAGAGACCATAAATGTTTGTGCAAAATTTCATAGGGGAACATGGTAAACATTGTGCCTGCGTAGCATCAGCATGTTAGCATTGTGATCAAGTTAGCATGGTGACATTAGCATTTAGCACTAAGCCCCACTGTGCCAAAGAACAGCCTAACAGAGCTGCTAGCATGGCTGTATACTCTTTGTCTTGTTACATTCTAAATAGAGCCAGGCTAGTTGTGTCCTTGTTGTCAGTCAGTGTTGAGGGTGCTAAGTCAGTGGTCAGGGTGCATGTATGCTTGAGTGTGTAGTGTGATGAAGAGTTGTTGTTAAGGGAACTCTTTATCAGAAGGGGTTTTATAGTATGAGAGCACCGGGCCAGGTTGCTTTCAACTACCATGATCAACCAACACTCCACCCTTTTACAGTTCACTGACTCATGTTTGGTTTAATAGCTAATAGCCACTGACAATTCATGTAGAGATACAGTCACTAAGAAGAGGAATTTACTAGTTCATTGCAAACTCATTTTGCCCTGGTGGTGGCATAACATTTTATGTATTAAGAATTTAAGGAGTGGATTGGCAAAGTGATACTAAGGTCACTGCAGTACATTTACACAAAATACAGCATACTGCAGATGCATTTTATAGTTGTTTTAGTCACAACAACATAAGGCACTTAAACAGTATGGCCTGAGAACAATGCTCACCCAAGTAGGATATTTATGAATTTGACTTTTTACTAACTTCTAAGTGTCTGTACACGTGAACTTTCTCAACAACATTTTTTCATTTGAGGGGTCACAAAGATGATTGCTGCATATGCCACCATAAATCATATCATATTTATGAATGTTAAAGATGGACCAGGTCAGCACTTTATTTGAAGGCCCACTGACATGGTGAAGTAATAAAGAAGTAATGTTTACTTAATCATTACAACACTAACCTTTTTTAGCCTGTCACTTTAACTACAGATTTACCAATGAAGAAAACATGAAAATCATCAATAAATCAGAAATCATAATGATTGAAATACCTTAATTGATGCATTAACATGTTGTTCCTGCATTAAGTCATGCATGAGATACTATTAATCCTTGTACTTATTGATAGTTCATGAAATACTACATGAATGATTTCATTTTTTTTCATGCATGAAGTCATGCATGAATTCATGATAATTCATGTACCATTATTATAAAGTTTTACCAGTAGTTTTACTGATTGAGAGACTGCCAGCATCTGTCTGCACAGAATGACTCTCATGAACAATCAAACGTCCATGTGGGAGTGTGTGTGGGTCCGTGTACTTGGTGGCCAACGGATTTTCGTTTTGAAAAGAAAAAAACAAAAACGAAAAACGGCCAGTTTCCCAATTACCATTAGTAAATAGGAAAACAAAAAACGGAAAACAACCCATTATTCGTTTTTTGTTTTGATATTAAAAAACGGAAAACGAAAAACAATCTTGTTATCCGATTTTCTTTGATGTATTTGTAGATGGAACTCGGAAATTAAAATGTGTGTATAAATCTTATTCCTTTGTCAGTACCCGATCTGTACCGCCTGTAAAATCCGTTCTGTGCACTGCCTGATCAGTTCTACGCTTGCGCGAACACCGGCAAACTTCACAGCTCTATGCACGCATTGGCATAAGGATGTTTGGACATTCCCGGTTACCGGAAGAAAACATTAGACAGTGACAGTAGACCGTTATGATGGCAAAGATGAAGTTTACAAGGTGTTTGCTGGAGTTGCCTAAAGTACCTGTTAATGATATACGGAGGTCGTCCGGCCATCCAGTACAACACCATGTAGCAAATTAAATAAAGGCTTCAAATTTTACGTTTCGTCATTTCTTTACAACTTTGAAGGTAATTTGCTAACGCTAGCTAGCCTGAGCTAGAAGCCTTGCTTTGGTGTTATAAGTCATGACTCCGTCCTGCTTCAGGTTAACCATGTTTTAAATAAAGTTTAAGCATGTGTATACCTCTCACTTCATGTGTTTGTACTTTTATGAAAGTATCAGGTAAAAACAGGGCTACAAATGAGATCTCTGTGAGAGACCAGCATACTCCTAGCAAACTATTATGTAGCTCAATGCTGGACATTTCACCCCTAATTCCGGTCACTTTACTGTATTTGTATTTGTTTAGTATTTGGTTTAGAAGCCTTTATTGGTGATTTTTTACGGTACAAAGTCCTGCTATATACGTACATAGCTAGCTATATATGCTCCGCTATGTCGCGTTAGCATGCAGCTACAATAGTTAGCTATGAGTATGCTAACGTTAGATTGTAGTGGAACGAAGCAGCACTTTCTAACGTCAAAAATCGCAGACCAAACACTACACAATCGGACATGTTTCAGCAGGAATGTGACCCGGAATTGGGGAGAATTTAACAACATTGCCAGCTAAGATGACCGTTAGCATGTAGTTACTATAGTGTTTACTGCCGTTAGCATGTAGCTACTATAGTGGTATACAGCAGTGGTGGCTGGGAGAGCTGTCATCCCATCTTCAAAAGGACACTTATGTACGTTTACACTTCATCGCATTAATAATAGACAGTCTATGGTTATTAGTCAAAACGAAGTATTAGGTAAAAACATTAACGTAAACAACACAACAACGATGTCGCTACACGGTTTTGGATCAGTGACAAGTTTCGAATGTTTGTAGCTATGACTATTGTATAATAAAGATTTAATAAAAAAAGATTTAATAAAAAAGTTGTAATGTTTGGTCATAAAGTGTTGACACATGTTACTTATATACAGTCTATCGTGCAGGCAGAACGGATCGTGTACTGACAGTTACAAATCGCACAGGGACATTGTTAGTTTTCTACTACGTAATTATGCGCATCCACAGAATGGATCTTACAGGCCAATAAATGCTATTGAAGGGCAGGTCTTGGCGTGGCGGGAGTAACTTCCGGGTCACGAAAAAAATACCAATGCAAAATTAAGGAATACGACTTATACACACGTATTTTAATTTCCGAGTTCCATCTACAAATACATCAAAGACAATCGGATAACGAGATTGTTTTTCGTTTTCCGTTTTTTAATATCAAAACAAAAAACGAATAATGGGTTGTTTTCCATTTTTTGTTTTCCTATTTACTAATGGTAATTGGGAAACTGGCCGTTTTTCGTTTTTGTTTTTTTCCTTTCAAAACGAAAATCCGTTGGCCACCAAGTACACGGACCCAAGATCACTGCAATTCATAGAAACATAAAAACTCAGTCAAAGCTGCATTTATTAAATGTTGGCCAGTAGGGGGCAGAGGACCTTGAAAACAAGCTGACAGATCCACCAAACTGATGTATGAAGTTGTCTAACATTTTAAAAAGCTACTTACACAATCAGCAGGCATGGAGTAACATCACCACCTTTCAATTTTAGTTTAAAATAGTATTTGGGCAGTAAGAATGAGCCATACAGAAAATGTGTTGTCGGCCAACCCAGGACAATGTGATAGATGGGGTAAATATCTGGGTAAAGATGCAGAGTGATCATTTTCTGTCAGATAAACAAAACAAGCATTACATGGTGATTTGAGTCAGTTTTTATTTATCACTTCTCTGATCATCATTTTTATATTTAAAAAAAAGCTGTGAAATAAAAACATCAGGAAATAATGTAAGTGAGTAAAACTACACACACACGGATTGTAGGCTGGCACTTACTGAAGAACTATGTATCTCTGCATGCTGCTATAATAACATATACAATACTGCTAAGAAATCAACTGACTTTTGCAATTCTCATTTTTATTTTAAAGCTACATTATTGCTAATAACATAAGTACTCTAATACAACCACTTAAAGAAAAATGTCCTTATAATAAGCTAAAGGTTTGGATTTTGCATACCAGAAGTCTCATTGTAGCTTGAGCTCAACCTTGGAATGGATCTTTGCACAGAATGAGGACTGCAGATATTTTCCCCATCTTCTACAGCACAGTCATGTTAAAAAGAGATCTCTTCATGGTATGGACAGATAAAATGATCAGACCACAATAATTCTTTCATGTAATGGCGTTTTTCCATTACATGGTACCTGCTCGACTCGCCTCGACTCTACTCACCTCGACTCGACTCGACGCACTGTGCGTCCGTGTCCGTGGCTGGTCGTCTTAATAGCAGCGCCGCAGTAAACTGCCGTGACCTAACGCGACACACACACAGCACGTCGAAGGTGTGTTGTTGTTGCCACAGCCAGAAGACACATTTTGTTTCAAATGAAGCTGGAGGCAAAAAAAAACACAGCTGGCTAAACTATTTAAAAATGGCGGGTTTGTTCAGGACACCCCCGTCTGTCGCTTTCACGTCACCTTTTGGTATCGGCTCAGCTCGCTTGGAACCTCGACTGAGGTGGTACTAAAAAAGAGTACCTGTTAGCAGGTACCAGGTACTTTTTTTTTGTAATGGAAAACCAAAAAAGGCGAGTAGAGTCGAGGCGAGTTGAGCAGGTACCTTGAACAAAAAGCACATCAAATGGGATTTCTGCCTTTCTAATATATAGATGGTATTGTTTTAAATTTTAGTGACAGGTCTTTAGTTTATCTTCTATCTGCACTGTCTATAATCTGGAACTCCATCGCACTCCAGTTGAGCACATTCCCTGGAGTGAAGTTTAGATCATCCACATACTTTTGCATCTCACATGGGGAGAGGGTGTAGTCCCACATGTGGACATCAGACATCATGCCAACGAAACACTGCTTCAGATCAAACCCCCCACCATGAGTATCCTGCTCCTGTAGATTTCAGAGGTTTGAGATACAGTAACTAAAAGTTAAATTGTACAATATTTGTATTGAAATCTATACACTAGACACACAGTCAAGACCATTAACTATGTTTATTAATACAACTGTACCTGTCCTAAGATAATCATGGTGGATCCTCTGATTGCTCCAGAGCTGACATATTTCCTCATCGAAGGTTGTCCATCAAACCACAGCTGCACCAGTCCAGACGCAGAGTCCCATGTGGTAAAAAATGGAGTGCCACATGTTCGTTTTGTAGTCCTGCCCTCTATATTCTGTCTTTTTATCCCTGATATGGGGCTCCATCTCCTTGTTTGTTTCATCCCAGAAAATTAGGAAGGCATTGGAATTAGATTGTGTGGCCAAGGAGAAAAGGACGTGGTCTCGTTTGAGGTCTGTAAAGGACCTGTAGGCATTACAAAGACTTTATTATGCATTATGCATATACTTTTCACAGTCAGAGATACAGTGAATTGGTTTATGCATTTTGCACATTTAGCGTTACCTGTGACAGATGGTTAAGGCACTCAATTCTTGTTTTGGTGTTGGTGTCAGAATCACACGAGCTGTGTTGATTTCTTGTGGAAAGGTGAACATTTTACCTGACAGATTTTTTTTATCATAGATTATTACATAACCATTAGCTGAAGCTAACAGTTGACTAACTACATTTTGCACATCAGTGTTATTTTTATTTTTTTTAAATTAGGAACATACAGCACCATATGATACATATAAGCGTTGCTCCACACGCCATAATTCAAGATTATAATAAACTTTTTGAGGGAGGAAAAACTTGCTAGGATGTCAACTATGGATCCTTTAAAAAGAGAGACACTATTTATCGTTAATAAAAGCCTTTGTGATTCTTCACTTAGCATTTTGGTTTGCTTATTGTTTTGTCCATTATCTATTTGTTTTGCATGAATTCATGTGTAGGTCATTTTCCTCTTTAAATTGAGTGATTAATTCCTGATTGAAAGGGGAATGAGCACTAGTTTTTTGGCTGTCAAGTCAAGGAAATGTCCCATGTTAAACACATTTACATTCAGCTATGAAATACCACAAACATCCACGTTTGATATTAAAACCAAATACTCTATAGTTTACTTTTCTGTTGACATGTTAGATTTGTTACTAGTTATCCTTGTAATTGTGTAGAAACATGTCAGCTGGAAATTATACGAGAGTGTGAAAATGGAAAAGAATAACATTATTTTTGACAGATACAATAGATATGCCTATAGACAACATTGTTAATTTACAAGATATTTTACATAATTTCCCTATTTATAAGTTTGCTATATTGATATATTGCAAAATGTTATATTAGGCAAAAAGATTTTCCTTGTGCCTTGTAAAGAGTCTTGTGCCTATAGGAGTATTGCATGACATGTTTGTTAAGAAAAGTAAATGTAAAGGTAAATGGCAACATACTCCGACAAACTCCTACATTTCCATTTGATATTCCATTTGTAAAATAAAAATGTTGTTTACCTTGAGGACTTGCAGCACATGCTGTCAGTGTCACCAACAGCAGCAAAAACGTCATCTAATACATAGACAAAAAGACACCATGAAAAATACTCTTTGGGATTAGATCTTTGTTTTGGAGCCAATGAATCCAACACTTACTAATACTCTGGTGCCAAAGACTAAAACTATATTGACTGTTATTTACCTTGGACTGCTACAATAAACAATACAGATGAAAACGTTATTTTAAAAGTACATATAATATAATCATACAATATAATCACTTTAAATTCCTATATTTTGCAATTATGTTTTGCATGTGTACGTCTTACTTTGAAATCTGTGTCTGTCCCTGAATGTTGTGCTCAGCAGTGAATAGGATAATGAGTTTTGTACACCCACTGCTTCCCTATTTAGTGGGAATGCTGATTCAGCAGCATTCCCACTATTGTTATTCTGTTCTTTATTTTTCTGTCTTCTTATTTATTCCGTACATTTTTTGTCTCTCTGTAACTTCTGCATACGTTCAGCTATTAAAACCATTCAACTTTTAAAATGTTCAGCTCTTTCAGCTAATGATGGGACTTCTTCAACTTTTTTCTACTATTTATACTTTTTAAAATATTAAGCTTTTTAACACTTTTTTTAACATTGAAGTCAATGAGAGGATTCTTCAAATCCTTAAAATCTTCCGCTCCCAAAAGATTCAGCTCCTTTGTACTTTCACCTACAGACACCAAACAAACTTTAAAATGTTCACAAAAGCTTCAGGTATTAGGCTATATTTTGTCAGTTTGATATCTTTTACAGTTTCTGTGAAAAAGCTGTTTAAGTTTAGTGATCATTTCAGGATTTTTCTGCGTTTCTAATGAGTGTGTGTTGGGACCAGCTAGAGTGGATGATGTCATCGCCAGAGCACAGAGCCTTAAAAAATTATCTTTGTCCCTTCTCTATAAATTACTCTCATGCCTACTTGTCATACACAATTTATACATCAAAACGTAGGTATTCGTAGTTGCAGGCAATGTGCTCAGTTTTGCGATATGACTTATACTTTTGGCTCGGTGAGCTTCCAAATGACAAGAGTTCCACATCTTCCTCCATTTACTGCCCTGTTTAACATTCTCCACATTTCTGAGCGAAACGCAGAGCGAACCACTTTTTTAAATCGCTGATATGCCCACATTTTTAAGTTTATCAACATAAATTTTACATGAATACGTTCACAAAGGCCTTGTGGTGGTCACGATTACATCATTTCATTGATAGCCCTTATCGTTTTAGCAGTCTGAGGCTTTATTTGAGAGCTTGCTCTGTGTTTTTGAATACCTCCAGTGTGGCACAGCTGACAGTTTCAGCAGGTGACATGGTCGTTAACCTGATTAAAGATCAAAGAGATCTCATCACAGACTTCAAAGGGTGTTTTCACTGGTCATACGTTACCATGACAATACTTTCACAGACAGTTGAATTGAATACTACAGGCAGTAATATGAACATTAGTCTACATCTTTTGCATTCCACTTCTGGCTGACTGTCTCTGTCTCTCTGTCTGTCTCTCTCTGTCTGGCTCTCTCTGTCTGTCTGTTTCTGTCTGTCTGTCTCTGTCTGTCTGTCTGTCTGTCTGTCTCTGTCTCTCTGTCTGTCTGTCTCTGTCTCTGTCTCTGTCTCTCTCTGTCTCCGTCTCTGTCTCTCTGTCTCTCTCTGTCTCTCTCTGTCTCCGTCTCTCTGTCTCTCTCTCTGTCTCTCTCTGTCTCTCTGTCTCTCTGTCTGTCTCTGTCTCTCTCTGTCTCTCTCTGTCTGTCTCAGTCTGTCTCTGTCTGTCTGTCTCTCTCTGTCTCTCTCTGTCTGTCTCAAGCTATGTTTCCATCCACATGTTTTTATCCGAATTAAGTGATATCGAATGAAAAATGCTTTATGGAAACAGTAAAATTCGATAGAATTTCATGAATATCGACTCAAATGAAATACGTTCGGTCTCATCGGATTTTATCTTGATCGATATACGGCTTATGCGATAAACGCTGATGGAAACGTTATTTGCCGAATAAATAATGAATTGCGATTAAGTTTTAGGTCATTTTATGGTTGCAACCCGCCACAAAACAAAGAAGAAGACGTTTTAGTTCATTTCCGCCCAGTATTTCTGCTCTGTTTGCACACATGGCGGGTGTCAACAAAGACAGATGTAAGTGGACGAACAAGGAGACGCACTACCGGGAGTGCCGACACAAATGTCCCTTATCATGCAACGATCGTCTACCACAGCCTGTAGTACGATTGATGGCCAGTCCTTTCTATTGACTAAATCCCTTTAGCTTTCAGCAGGGGGTCTAATCGGGACGTGAGTCCCGTCTATTGCGCCATACACCTATGGCACAAGGTGCACTCTGGAGTTACGCAGCGAGATATCATGCGCCTCATCCACTCCAGTTAGGTATATATACCTTCGCATCATCCTCGTTCGTATGGCATTGCACACGGCGTAAACACACCGGTGTACGGTGGTTTTGCTGACTCCAAATGTGATCGCCTACCACTCTACTCTGCGCATGTAGCCAGTTTGTAGAGCACAATGGCGATACGCTTCTCGGTTGGAACCGGAGGGCGATAGCTTGCGACATCTGGGAAAAGGGACGGGCCAATAAAATTACACAACAGGTCAAATGTTGTCTTGGTCATCCGAAAATGCTTCAACCAAAGGGTTTCCGTGAAGTGTCTCTGAACCACGATCTCCCAGAACAATTTGGAGCGCTGTCGTTCCCACACCACAGGCCGCCTCCTTTGTCGGGCATTTACCTCCATCTGCATCATCATAGCAATGTGTTGATAGCGTCATTGTTTTCTTATTATAGCTTGATATGTCGCTATCAGCTGGCACATAAGCACTATTACAACTTGTGCAATATTGATCATTTGTTGGTAGATGGCATGATCCATTTTGTCTGGCAAAACTTTGTTTGCAAAAGTTAGCTTGAATGTTGTGCGATTCAGTGCGAAAATGAATGGAAACACCTTAAGATGTCTAAAATCAATTCGATATACCAATTTGATCGCAAAACAGCATGTGACGTCATTACGCACAGGTTTTTATTCGCTTTAAAGCCGTTGGATGGAAACACACTTTCACCAGCTTTATTCGCATGAGTTTTTTTACCGAACTTCAGATAATTCGATAGATCATTCGATTGGATGGAATTTTAGCTTCAGTCTCTCTCTGTCTCTGTCTCTCTATCTGTCTCTGTCTCTCTCTGTCTGTCTCTCTCTGTCTCTCTGTCTGTCTGTTTGTTTCTCTCTGTCTCTGTCTCTCTTTGTCTGTCCCTGTCTCTCTGTTTGTTTCTCTCTGTCTCGGTCTGTCTGTCTCTGTCTGTCTGTCTGTCTGTCTGTCTGTCTGTTTCTTGTTTTTAATTCCCTCTTCCGTACTTTTTTTGGCTCTCCGTAACTTCTGCATACATTCAGCTATTACTACTTTTTTTTAACGATTTATACTTTTTAAAATATTAAGCTTTTTAACACTTTTTTTAACATTGAAGTCAATGAGAGCATGCTTCATATCCTTCAAATCTTCTTCCGCTCCCAAAATTTTCAGCCCCTCCATACTTTCACCTACAAACGGCAAACAAACTTTAAAATGTTCACGAAAGAATTAGGCTATGGCTTTTCAGTTTGATATTTTTTTACAGTTTTTGTGAAAAAGCTGTTTAAGTTTAGTGATCATTTCTGGATTTTTTACAGGTGGCAGTTTAACAGCAGGTGACACGGTTGTTAACTGATCAAAGGATGTTTACAAACACTCGTCACCATGACAACACTTTCTCACAGACAGCATCAGCAATCTTTCAGCCTTTTCAGACAATTCATTGCAATGGATATGGCTGATAAGTCTTTTTAGTCAATTAATTGAAACTTCCACTTTTGACAGTATTACAGTTTAGCTTCCAGCTTTTCTAAAATGTATTTCAGATCTTAACAATCTTATGTGCAGTTCAGCTTCCAACTTCCAAGTTTTTCAGCAGTGTAGTGCAATGCATTTGAGATTTTTCAAACAATTTGTTCCATATTTCTACATTTTCATCAATGTTTCTCACAGCATTTGTAATTTTTCCATACTGATTCATAATTTCAGATAAAATATTATCTAACATATAAATTATTTTATACATTAGCAGTGTTATTCAACTTTTTAATGAAATTCATACTCATTCTACCAATTTCCACTTTTTCAACTATTCTCACTACTTCGACTTCTTCTTACTGATTTAAGCTATTCATCCAGTTTAGCTTTAGCAATTCAGCTATTCAGCATTCCCACACATTTTCTGCAGGAAATGCATTTTCTAGTTCTATCTGTGTTACTCTGTGTTTCCTTCCTTTATCTACTTCTATATTTCTTTGGCAATTTTGCAATAACAATAATTGTGAAATAACATATCAAACTAAAAGCCTTGACTTAACACTGTACAATACGTTGCAAATACAGTTTATAGCAACCGGTTCTCTGTTAAAACATTTACTTAAAGGGGCTGTGAATTCAAAACAATAATATACTGTAGCAGAAAACAACTATTTGCTATGTGCCACTATAGCTTAGTGGAGTAATGGCGTCCTAAGCATGGAATGAAGTCACACTCCCTCTGTGTGTGTTGTAATCCAACCTTCTCTGTTCTTTGTTTTCATAGGCGGTCTGTCCACGCGTGCATGTTAGTGCATGTGAGATCCTTGTGCATCGGGGCAGTGACAAAGTGTTGGTACTTGATGAGTTGGGGAACGGTCTTTAAGAGCCATGTGGAGGCAATCCCAGACCACTTTGTTTTACTAGAAAAAAATCCAGCCTCTCAAATTGTGATTGTTTGTTTTAAGGAGATTAAAACCATGTGATGAATAATTTTGTTTGGCTCATGTTTCCCTTTCTTTCCCTCCTTCGTCTTCCTACACTACAGGTGTGTGTTTGTGCCCTGTGTTTTGAATGCATTCATGTACAGTATGTGAGAACATACTGCAAGTGTGCATGCCCACTTATCCAAGTTTAATGCTTAATCATGTGTCACTAACAACTACCAGTTATCAGTTCTATCCTTTCTTAACTCCCTTGATGATCAACTTAAATGACTCGCTGCAGCACAACATCAAGGGCCTATCTGTACTGTCATATCCAAATATCATATCCTCCCTGCAGAGGACTTCAGTGATGGAGGAGTCCGCATGCTCCTCTCTCCACTGATGTGATGAGATCCAGTAGCAGCTGGGTGAAGCCCGCAGCTCAGAGCGAATGTTTCCTGGAGAACGGCATCAGATCAGCCGGAGGGATGAACCCTGGAGAGGGATCAGACCGGGACGACTAGACAGAGCACACTCAACTCAGCAGGAAAAACCTCTCTCAGTTTGACTGAGCTTTCAGATAAGATGAAAGACAGTATATATGGTAGGGTGAAGGAGCGAAAAGGCAACACTGTTCAGTCACAATTAAATTTATTGAACAGTGGTTACAATTGACATATAGCAACATTAAAAGGACGAACAAAAGATCCAAAAATCCTAAAAAATCCTATACGTCTGCTTTAATGCGTGTGTCTATGATTCTCTAAGGCAGAGGTTCTCAATCTTTTTAGAACCAAGGACCCCTTACAAGATAGAGAATATTCCGTCTCTATCTGTCCCTTGCAATAATTTGACAAAGCCTATTTTTTACACTTCTACAGTCTTAGTTATGTAAAAAAACAACACAGAAAAATGTAATAGATATGTATTAGACATGTATTAAACATATTTGCAGATTATACGAGTTATAGATTTGTTAGTTTGGAGCGTAATCTATTAACTATCATAAATCTTGATTTTTATAATGGTATTCGTTGAGCTATGAAGCCTTTTGTAAAAAGAAAGAAAACGTCATGGTGATTTAAATGAATTCATCTGAAAACCTTTCACGGACCCCCTGGCAGAGTGCCACAGACCCCTGGGGGTCCCCGGACCCTACTTTGAGATCACTGCTCTAAGGTATTTGTATAACTGATAAAGGCCTACACAGTGCCATTGTATCATATACTATCTTTACAAAATGGAACAATTCAAATATGATCACACAAAGAGAGACTGAAAGGAGTTTCAATCAATTGCCTTTGTTGACTTTGTTAAAAATAGAAAGCAGAACAGTAAGTGTAAATTGCATAGTCTTGGATCTATGACATCCAAAACAATGAGCTGGGGTTACCTGATAATAGAGCTCTTAGAAGGCAAGTCACTGTGGTGTCTTTGTGTTGGCCTTTTTCAGTGCATACCATTGTTTTTGTGTCTGTAATAGTCTCTATGTTAGCAGTGGTTTCTCACTGCCGTCCTGCGTATCAGTCCTCTCCCAGCCCTGTCGAATGCGGGTGAGGCTGCGGTCCACACAGGGCAGAAGGAGCAGCAGCTTGAGCACTATCAACACAGAAGGCAACACCAGAGAGAGCATGTAGGCCGGAGGCATGTACCATTTGTAGGTACGAAGGAACTTGTCCCAGCCGTACAGGTAGGTGTGAAAGGTACAGAAGAACACTGTCAGGTATCCCAACTTGGACTGGAAAAGAGAAAAAAAACAGTAAGACATTCACAGATTCACATAGTTACACTTGCACTAATAAACACAGAACTAATTACTGTGTAATAGGCTCAGTAAGTGATAGACTGACCTTTACAGAGACTAGCTTTAACCTATACATGTGAACACAATCATCTACTTACACACACACATACAGTACTGTATGCACATAGTGATAATTCAACTACTGTAGATAGAGAACGTGCATACACCATATACACTTGCAAATTTACAGGCATGTAGATCCATTCCGTAGACATAATGTATGCCCCCCCAAATTACATGTGATGAATAACTTAACATTTAAAGCACTGCTCTAATTTGGGCTGGAGTAAAGGGGAGGAGGGTGTGGAATGAGAAAATGAGCTTGACATGACCCAGTTACATTTATGAATGAGTTTGTTCCCTGTAGTGAGACCGATTTCATTTTAAAAAGACACACAGGCACAAACATGTGCTTAAGCTGTTGGACAGATTTCTTGAGAGACTATAGAGCCAGCACTACTGGAAGCTCCACATTCCTCCAGTTGTGACTGCCAGTGTTTCACTGTGTAAACAGGATGCAGGGATTCAGATACATTTTGACGGGATGCACAACATCTGTACCTGTATGAAACTGAACTCCCTCCAGCTGAGAGCGTTGCTGACAGAGGGGAGAGAGGTTATTCCCAACAGGAGAAACAGGCCAAATCCCAGAATCCCCATAGAGTAGTAAGAGTCTGAACGCCAGGCCGTGGTGGTGTCAAACACTGACGTTCGGTTCTCCCTGATCTTAAAGTGACAGTACACAAGACAGAGAGATGTGTATAAACAGTTTCTGTACTGAAACAGTACAGCATTATGCAAAGACAACTCAATGTATAGTTGTATATGAAGGCAGTACTTTTAATGCTTATTATTTAGCTTAAGATAAGATAAGATAAGACTTTATTCATCCCACACTGGGGAAATTCCTGTGCTTCTTTTCCAGCTGCATGTTTGTCTTACCTGTGAGATGGTATTCGCAGAACCCCAGAATATCACATAATATCTAGGGAAGAAAATTATTAAACAATAATAATACATTTATTTTATATAGCGCTTTAAAAGGTACTCAAAGGCACAAAGAAAAACAATAGCAAGATCAGTAAAAAAAACAACAACTAGAGATAAATATGAAAAAGGTGCAGCAAAACAGCACATAAACAGGATGCGAACAAATAGAAACAGCTAAGTTGGTTACAGGTTAAAAGCATCTTTAAACAGCTGGGTTTGAGTGTGGTTTTGAAGTTAGCAGTGATGTGGAAAGTCTGAGGTGTTGGGGGAGAGAGTTCCAGAGGGAGGGGACAGCAACAGAAAACGCCCTGTGCCCCCAGGTTCGGTGCTTGAGGCAGGTGAGAGGGGAAAGGAGGTTGGCATCTGTGGATCTGAGGTTGCGGGAGGGAGTATGACAGTGTAGCAGCAGTAGCAACAACTCTGAACATCTGAATTATCCTTTTTTCCACTCTTTAGGTCACAGGACAACTGAGTTACCTCTGTGACAAAATGCTAGTATAAATGTTCATATAAATTCATGCTTATTTTTAACAACGGCCAATCAAAATCCTCTCATCCATTACAAACACCTTAGCAACCACCTAGCTCCACTCTGCAAAGAGTTTGACAACTCTTTTCAGTGTGACTTCCAGTTTTTTTTTTGTCTTTCTTTCTTCTAATAATGCACTTTTCTATAACAGGAGTCCCTGTACGTTTATTTAGGCATTTCTATGAAACTGAAGGCAAATTCTCAGAATTTTCTGGTTACATAGGGACCGTTCAGTATTTATGGAATGGACCACCGGAGGAAAATAGGGGAGGGTCATGTATTTTTATTCTTTGTTGAGGGGAGGGTCATCCAATTATTTTAGTCTAGGGGGGAGGGTCATCCAACTTTTGTATTTGTGAGAACAGCAACATTTCAAAGTGGCTTGTTTGGTGCATATTTATCCATGTAGCTCCATATAGCTCTCTCAGTCTCAGCCCCTATCGCTAGCAGATGGGTCCCTCCCTGTTTAGTCAGCCAGACAATTTGAGCTGTAGCTTTAGAGACCGTGGGATTTCCCCAACTGAATAAATCCTGCTCGCACATATAATCACAAAACTGCTTTGCTAGCTCCATCGTGTTGTAACTAAGACATCTGATGAAAAAATAATTTTATTCATTAGCATGATTGCTGTACTGTTTAGTTCAAAAACACCGTACAAAAACATAGCGGACCAGACGCAAGCTTTTATTTTGAAAAGTCAAGCTTGCGGACTGCACCAAGCCGGGAGGGCATGAGACGGGAGGTCTCCAGGATGCAGCCATACCCGACTTAATTCAATTCAATTCAATTCAATTTTATTTATAGTATCAAATCATAACAAGAGTTATCTCGAGACACTTTACAGATAGAGTAGGTCTAGACCACACTCTATAAAGCCCCAGCAATTCCAATAGTTCCCCCAAGAGCAGGCATTAGCAGTGGCTATTGCGACAGTGGCGAGGAAAAACTCCCTTTTAGGAAGAAACCTCGGCAGACCCAGACTCTTAGTGGGCGGTGTCTGACGGTTGGGGTTATGACGGTACAGGATGTAGCGTGGCACAGCAGAGCATGGGTGGACGCGGTGGATGCGGCAGGACGTAGCCGGGCATTGCAGGGAATCGCAGAGCGTAGCAGGGTGTAGCAGGTCCATAGCCACAGCTGCACCCAAGACCCAGGTCTTGGTGTCGCCCTAATCCGAGGCGATGTTCTGGGCGAAGAAGAAACATAAGGACTCCGGGGAGTAAACTCCCCAGAGCTAGGTGAGTAACAAGCACTTCTGAGACAGGATGTGCATAAAAGGAAACAAAAGAAAAGAGCGTGTCATAAGAAGGAACTTCCTCGGCAGTCTAGAATTATAACAGCATAACTAGGAGAGGCACTATATTATTGATTATACGATAGGTAAATATGATGACTGTAAAGAGAAGCAGAGAGAAGCAGGGGTGCTGTGTCTGCAGCTATGCACCCTGCCCCGCCGGTCTAGGCGTTCACTGCAACTCCTCACTCCCTAACTATAAGCTTTATCAAAGAGGAGAGTTTTCACTTTAGTCTTAAATGTAGCGACGGTGCCCCCCGAACCCAGATTGGGAGCTGGTTCCACAGGAGAGGAGCCTGATAGCTGAAGGCTCTGCCTCCCATTCTACTTTTAGAGACTCTAGGAACCACAAGTAACTCTGCATTCTGGGAGCGTAATGCTCTAGTGGGACAATAAGGTACTAAGAGGTCCTCAAGATATGAAGGAGCTTGACCATTTAGAGCTTTATAGGTCAGAAGAAGGATTTTAAATTCAATCCTGTATTTTACTTGTATTTATTTTATTTTTAAATGTGATCTCTTTTCTTAGTTCTTGTCAGAACACGCGCTGCAGCATTCTGGATCAGCTGGAGAGTCCTAAGGGTTTTATTTGAGCATTCTGATAATAAGGAATTACAATAGTCCAGCCTGGAAGTAACGAATGCATGGACTAGTTTTTCAGCATCGTTTTGAGACAGGATGTTCCTAATTTTAGCAATGTTACAAAGGTGAAAAAAGGCTGTTCTAGAGGCTAGTTTTAGATGGGCATTAAAGGATAGATCCTGATCAAAAATAACTCCTAGATTTCTGACAGTAGTACTGGAGGCCAGGGCAATGCCATCCAGAGTAATTATATCTTCGGCTAATGAGGTTCGTAGGTGTTTCGGGCCCAGCACAATAACTTCGGTTTTGTTTGAGTTTAACATCAGGAAATTGTAGGCCATCCATGATTTTATATCTTTAATGCAAGCTTGAAGTTTAGCTAGCTGGCTGGTTTCGTCTGGCTTGATTGACAGATATAATTGGGTGTCATCCGCATAACAGTGAAAGTTAATTCAGTGTTTCCTAATAATATTGCCTAGAGGAAGCATATATAAGGAGAATAGAATTGGTCCAAGCACTGAGCCTTGAGGAACGCCATGGTTAATTTTAGCGTAATTGGAGGGTTTATTGTTAACATTAACAAATTGCGATCGATCAGAAAAATAGGACTTAAACCAGTTTAGTGCGATTCCTTTAATGCCAACTAAATGTTCCAGTCTCTGTAAGAGGATGGTATGGTCAATAGTATCGAATGCAGCACTAAGATCTAATAAGACAAGTACGGAGACAAGACCTTTGTCTGAAGCAGTTAGAAGGTCGTTAGTAATTTTCACCAGTGCCGTCTCTGTGCTATGATGCTTTCTAAATCCTGACTGAAAGTCCTCAAATAAGCTATTGCTATGTAGAAAATCACATAACTGATTAGCGACTACTTTCTCAAGGATCTTGGAGAGAAAGGGAAGGTTAGATATAGGTCTGTAGTTGGCTAAGACCTCAGGATCGAGGGTGGGTTTTTTCAGTAGAGGTTTTATCACAGCTACTTTAAATGACTGCGGTACATAACCTGTCAATAAAGACATATTTATCATATCTAGCAATGAAGTGTTAACCACGGGTAACGCTTCTTTAAGTAGCCTCGTTGGGATGGGGTCCAAGAGACAGGTAGATGGCTTAGCTGAAGAGACCTTTAACATTAATTGTTGAGGGTTTATAGGATAAAAGCAATCTAAGTATATGTCAGGTCTAGTCGTTCTTTCTAGCAGTCTGTCTGTTAAAGGTGACCCATTAGAGGTTGGGGGCAAGAGGTGATGAATAGTATATTAAAAATCCTTTCGGTCCCGGTGATATTACATACATATAGTGGGGGGGAGTGAGAGACTGAGAGAGAGAGTGAGAGAGAGAGAGAGAGAGAGAGAGTGAGAGAGAGTAGTATAGTATATAGTATATATTAAGTCTATGTTTGAGATATGTTTTCTCTCGTTTGGTGGGTGTGTCTCGGCTCAGGTCACAGACGATACTCAATCAGCAGAGACGTCTGTAAACTCGTGGTGATAAAACATTTAAAACTGCATCAGCATTAACGTTGACGTTTGTTTAAGCCATATTACATGAGAGGATTTAATTGTGAGGTCCGAAAGGCGCATCACTGAAGTGTAGGCCTCCTCAAGTGTAATATTGTGATTATACAACAACGGTTACCAACAAAATAAGTGATCAATCTGTATTTATATTGTGGAGCAATTCGCTCTTGAAATACAAAAAACAAAAAAACAGACAGGATTTATAGTCCCTCCCTGTTTAGTAAACCAGCCGAATTACCGTGGGATTTATCAAACTGCATAAATCCCGCTCGCACAAAACTGCTTTGCCAACTCCATCGTGTTGTAAGTAAGACATCTGCTGAAAAAGTTATTGTATTCATTAGCATGATTACCGTACTGTTTAGTTCAAAAACATCCAAAACACCAAAGTACATACGGAGACATAGCGGAGCAGACACAAGCTTTTATTTTGAAAAGTCGAAGCTCGGGGACGGCACCTGCGGGGAGGGCATGAGACGGGAGCATAGACTGTATATATATATATATATATATATATATATATATATATATTAATTTAATATACAGTCTACGGACGGGAGGGATGAGACGGGAGTTCTCCAGGCTGCAGCCATACCGACTCTAATAAAAAGGCAGAGCGCTCTCTCCCCATGGGATCGAAATTCAAGCTGTTCCACTTAGCTGCTCCCTCTAGAAGTCTGGAGAACTTCCGTTGTATAATCTGGATGCAGCGTTTTTTTGTTGCTTTGTTTTCGGGGTTTGTGTGCTTTTCTTTTTGTAGCGTTTTTTATTTGCAGCACGTTTATGTAATTGGTTGTGTTGTGTGCATTTGCAGAGCGTTTGCTAAATGCTGCGCATGTGTTGCCAAATTAATGAAGATGTTTTCTTAATTTGCTTGTGTTTTGTCTATTTGCATGTGTTTTCTTAAGTTGCAGGGCGTTTGCCTCTGTCAGCCACCGTATTTACCTATATGCTAAAATAGACATGACAGAGGAAGCCTAGTGACGAGTCCATAGCAACCAGTGTTGAATTACCCAGCGTGCTTTGCTGAATGGTCTCAATGTTTTATTGTTTTATTTCATGTGAATACTAGTTTACTAGATGTGTAACTTAGTATTTGAAGTAATGTAGTAATGCAGGAAGTGTGCATTTAGTTTCCATGCTAATTGTGCTTATTGTGTTTCTACAACAATGTTAGTGAGTAAATCTACTGAAATGGCCACCACACCGTAACAGAGGAGTGTGATGTGTAAGATGAGAATGCAGAGGTTTAGTCACATATATCATGGCTGTGAAAAAATAATGGATATCTATATGTCTTTGCCAACTGCAAACCAGTACAGAAGATATCAATAAATTGTTGGGGAAGGTCATTCCTTTTTTCCCATGTGATCATGGAGAATCATGATCCATCAATCATCCAAAATGTATTACTGGTGAAGGGAGGAGCATGTCTATTTTCACTAAAGGTCCCAAAATTCCTCCGGTGGCCCCTGAAATAAATAACTCTCATGCAGTATGCTTTTTATCTCTGTAGGGTCTATCTATTATAATGCTATATAATTACCCTACTAGTCTTGTATTGTTACAGTACACACTCAGTTGCCAGGTTTGGGAAACCTATCATAAAATAAAATGCAACAGCCCTGTAACTCAATTTATATCAATGAGGGTTGACTATATATTAGATCTCAGCACAAAACGCAGTGTCTAAAATGTACATAAAGTATATTTATATGTATTTATATTTTCATGAAGGAATGATTTATTGCAGGGCTGTTATTACATCAGATTAGTTTAAGCTAGGTGTTCCTAATAAACTGGCTGAAGTGACTGTAGTTAAAATTACTAAAATACATTTTTGAAGTAGTATGGGGCACCTGTTACATACCTTATGGGGATGATGAGAGTGTAGACCATATGTAGAAAAGCAAAGCCAAGTGCTACCAGTCCCAGCTGTTTCCTGCACAGCATCCAGCGATCCAACCAGTCAGGAAAACGCCTGAAACAAACATACTTTGATTTGCAGGATACAATATTTGAAATATATTGGAAATTGTCTCTGCAGACACTAAATCTAAATCTATCCTGTTTTAATGCCGGACCTGTACTTGGTGCCTCTGTAGAGCTGAATGAAACCAGCTATGACACCAGGCAGGTAACACAGAGACAACATGATGAGAGACACAATGGGAAACACCTGCAAGAAGGTTGGCAGTGAACACAGAAGTGGTTACTGTGAGGAAAACATGCCCCAGATCCAAGTTAGTTACTTTAAAAGAGAAAAAAATGCTACATTTTTAGAAACACTAAACAGTCTTCACCTTGTTGGCCAGGGACACCATGATTCTAAAGGAGTTGTCTTCCCCCTGTTCAACATACGCATAGACAACATCTCTAATGACCACATAGACAAAGATGAAGGCAGTGAGGCCGACGGCCACGTATAGCGGCATCCTCCATTCTGGGAACAGCTGCAGTGGGAAGTCCTCTAGCTCTTTGGCTGCTGACAGAGAACCTCTATCCAAAGCAGCAAAGCCAAGTTTGGTGGCCACCTCTGCTACTGCCTGCTTTGCCTCAGCACCGTTTCCACACAGGTACACCTGGAGCATGGAAACACGACAACACCAATAGCTTTTAAAGCAATCGAAATGCCCCATGTGAAGAGTATACTGTATGTCTACATTATTTCATATTTATGCATTATGTTTATGCATTTGTACACACAATGATAAAAGGATGATTGACTCCAGAGGGATTGAACATAAAAGTACCTGGAGATGCCTGTGTCTTTCTGTATGAAATACTTAATTTAGTTGAAGAAAGCAGGTAAAACAGTGCTCAATCAACTCCTAGTGATGTTGCTGATTGTGCTCAAAATACACCAACACATACATAATGATAGAGACAAAGTGATAGAGAGCTTAGATCTAAGAGACACTGTGGAGTTAATTGATTCAAGGATACATCAGAGATGGCATTCACAGCAAAGACACGAGGCTGACTCCTCAGATTTGGCTTCTTTTACTTGGATTTGGTTTGATCAAAACTTCAAAATTAGTTAAGTTTGGACTGAAATGCTTTCCTTTCTGAAAGAGACTATTATTTTTAACTTGTTGGTCAACGCCCCACTGTGCGAACACATCAGGGAATTGACCCTTCGCTAAGCCCCGCCCTCCTTAGTTACTGTTGCTATGCCTGACAAGCTTTCGTGCCTGGCACGTCTATTACAGTATGTATGCACCGGTGTCAGACATTCCCAAGGAGATAATTAGTAATTTTTGGCGAACAGGTGAAATATCTGAGAGAGCAAGACAAAAGGGACTGCAGTATGCATTTGTGGGATATATCCACGACATAATATGCAACCAATTAGAGAATAATTTAATCAAAATTGAAGCTAAAGCCTATAGGTCGAGCCACCTCATACGCTGACCATT
Source organism: Sander lucioperca (assembly GCF_008315115.2). Taxonomy (NCBI): domain Eukaryota; kingdom Metazoa; phylum Chordata; class Actinopteri; order Perciformes; family Percidae; genus Sander; species Sander lucioperca. The sequence goes on from NC_050178.1 coordinate 788,278, forward strand.
CAAATGGGAAACGCACAAATTGAGGAACAGCTATGTTCATGCACAGCAGGGAAAGTGACATTTGAAAATAATCTAATAATTATAAATCAAACAGCTTATCCATAAATCTTGTGGAATAAACACAAGACATTAGCCTGACCACTTTGCAATGATAACATTCTCCTGCTTATATTTTTAGCCATTAACAAAATGCTGAAATATATTTTAAAGTATGTCAGTGAGCCTCCGTCTTGCCTTTAATCATCTTAAGAACGGGTTAATAACCGATGTGTACCCACTCGATCGCTCTTTGGGACATGTTTTCATGCTAATCGAATGTGTTTGGAGCTTGTAACAAGCTAGCGTGGACCGCAGATTAGTTTACAACGCTAGTATTCGGGGCACAGGGAAATAAAAACAAATCGCTATTTATACCACTAAAAAGGCTCAAAATATCACCACACTTCAACAGTAGCATAATGAGTTAACTAAATGTTAACCGAAGCATTGAGAAAATTGTAACTGTACAGACAGTTTATTAAAAAGATAGTTTAGAAAGACAGTAGCTCCCAAGACCGCGGCCGCCTGTATACGAGAATGCTTCGGTTAACATTTTAGGGACCCTCATTATTTATGGTATAAATAGCGATTTGTTACAAGCTCCAAACACATTCGATTAGCATGAAAACATGTTCCAAAGAGCGATCGAGTGGGTACACATCTGTTATTTAACCTAGGTTTGTTTTGCGCCGGAATTGTCCTTTCTTTTACGTTCAAATATATGCATTATGAACAAAGAACCGTCATTATTTCCAAGCAATGCTGTGATGAGTTAGCTAGCTAGCTAGCTAACATTAGGGTGTTCTTGCCTTGGAGCAAACGTATGTGTTTTTGTTAATACTGTCGACATTTAGCTAGTTGTGAATGGGACCTCCCACACTGCTTGATCCACGCCCGGCCTTTCTCCCCTTGGGTTTTAGGTTTCAGGAAGGGAACAAATTCCACCGCCCCGTCCAAACTTTTAGGATACCGGGTATCGGATTTGCACAACGCTTCAGCGTACGGTGTTTCCCTCGCTCGCTCCCCCTAGTTACGGTTGCTAAGCCACGATTGGCCTGTGGCGGTTTTCGGGCATGGCTTAGCGAAGGGTCAATTGTAAAATGCTTGTAGTTCTGCAGCAGGCACATCATTTAACAAGCAGTACTGAATAGTTTAATTCTAAAATGAGACTTGTCACCATTAGAAAAAAAAGGTGCATTCCTAAATAGCAGAAGAAGAAAAATCTTTAGCAAGTGTCAAATACACTTAAAAATACTAAAATATTTGATTGAAAACAGAACATCACTAACACATTTATTACCTGTCTATTGGCATCTGAGGGTCCATTCTGCAGGGCCCATGCAGACAAGGTGTTGAAAGCCTTCACCACATAAGCTCCAGGGATCAGCCTGGACAACAAACAACAAACGGTTTCGCTTCATGTTCCACCAGTTGTTGGTGATTTGAACCACACGAACCATGAAATCTCCCAATATTTTAGGCAATTACGTTATTGCCTGATTTCCTCTTACCTCTGCAGACACTCAGCATTGGCCTCTGGGTATAGATTCTTCTTGAGGTTGTTGCTGACGTCCACCAGCACCTTCCAATCAATGAAATCAGAGTGGATGGAAAGTTAGAAATGAACCAACTGCTATGTTACATTATGGATTCTGACTGTGCAACAAGGTACCTTTCCCTGGAGTTGAGGTGCAAGTGTTTCCAGGAAGTCATAGTGTTCTCTGTGAATACAAAGAAAGACCAGACTGGCTGACTGGGCTGCTGCCTCGTGGCTCATTGCCTGCAAAACATACAAACGCTATTGTCATCCATGGCCATTACAAGTGGCCACACATTCACTTATAACAGGCTCGGCATGTTCAGTGATAGTTCACTAGTGTAATTTAGAAGTGGAGTTCATTCATATTTGAAAGTTGTAAGGCTCAGAATTTAATATAATTTATATTTGAGTTAATTTACTAGAAATGTATTTACAATGTTTAGTCAGTTAATCATTTACATATTTATGTTACACAATTATTAGTTACATATTTACATGTTTATATATTTAACACAGTCAGGATATTCTGTTGAATCTGCCTCTCTGATTCCCTCACGTTTACCTCAGTCTAAGTTCTCGCTTCTGATTGGTTTTTCAGTCATGTGGAAGGCCCGAACGGGGGAAGTGTTGTTGTTGTGACTGTGAGTGGTGTTCAGTAAAGTACCGCTTGAGAAAGTCATCTGTCTCCATCCTGCTGTTTATTCTCATAAAGAGTGATCCACCACCACATACCGAACCCTCACATTACACTAGTAAAGTACATATTGCATGACAGATGAAAACAAAACCCAGCATCATGTGCAGACACAGATGAACACTCACATTATCAGTGACCTTGTTTAGCTCAGTCAACTTTCCAAGCCTGATAACAACTTTTGTTTCTTTTCCCCCCCAGCACTATCTATGCACTTCTATCTACACAGTTATTTGTTTTGGTGCAGGACCATCATGCAACACACATTCTGAAATCAGCAACAATTAACAAAAAAAGACGGGAAAAAAGTTGAATTCCAGAGTTTGAGAAGACGACGTCATGCAGTGTGTTGTACCTGAGCTCCCTGAGGCAAGGGGCCACAGCTGTGAGGTCTGCGGCTGCCGTACACCACCCTGTAGCCAGAATGGAGCAGACGCTGGCCCAGAGAGCGCCCTAAGTCTCCTGTCCCAAAGATACACAGCAGCTCCTGCTCAGGGGCAGCTGCTGTGCCCAGAGGATACAGCGACATGCTCTCTGGCTTCACCTCCTTTGACACGCTGCTCAGTTTGTCAGCCGACATGGCCACAGTCCGACACAAACATCAATGATATCTCCTGTGGATTTGACAGAACGAACCACTGCACCGGGTTTTCTGTCAAAACGTGTAATATGTCCAGATTCAAGGCAAATGTAATAAAATAGTAGTCTTCAAAGTAACAGCTCATCTGGATGCTTGTGGAAAAAAGTGTCGTCAAATCTCTGTCTGTCTGCCCCTCAAGTCCATGTGTCTGCTCTTCTAACTCCTTACTCTTTAGACTGACAGATTTACTGGCTTGAGTCAGTTTTTGTATTGGCCCATCCCCTCCCATGGATCAGGGTGAAGTCTGTCTAAACTGGGAAACTCCATTGCAAAAGGTGGGAGGTATGTGTGTCTCTGCTGGCACGGGTGTCACTCTATGTCTCTGTGTGTTTGTGCTGGGAAGTTTTGTGGCAAAGTTTCAAGCATGGCCTTCTTCTGGAAAGCAGACATCATTCTCATCATTCATTATAGTGTGTTTAACCAAATCACTGCCTTGACTACAAACATTATGAAACACAAACAGAGAAAGGTAGTAAGTGAATGTCCCAATTCATTTGTCACGGTGTGAGACAGATTCTAATATCAGCTGCTCCAAGGCGATTATAACATGTTTAAAATATAATTTAAAAAAAATCAAATCTTTAACCAGTGTCCTAATTGCAGTTCAGACAAGAATATGATTATCTGACTGTTTAACTATTACAACAGGGAAGCAGTAACACTGGGCTTTCTACAAACACACTATCTGGGCCAAGTCTAGGTCACGGTATGAAAACACAATGTGCTGGAATGCTCCTAACCCCCTCCTCTCTTCCCCTGCATGATCTCCATTATATGACCATAAAATTCACATGCCCTATCAAGTGCATAATTACTTTGACATGTGTGCAAAACAAATAGCACACATTTTTTGTATTAGCAGGAGGTTATTTGCTGTGCACTTGGAGTGAAAGAACCCAATCCTTATAATCAGTCACTGATATGGTAGTCAGAAGATGCGCTTGCTGATTCATGGGAATAGGCAAACCCACCAATTATAGTGTTATCTTGTGCTGGCCCTATGAGTAATTAATAGTTTTAGCCTAGTAACTGAAGTTGGCCTCTGAGTGCAGCCCTTCTTATTTTCCCAGAGGTCCAGAAGAGTTTCTGTGTTCAGGGTTGAGGTGAACCGCGGGCCTAGTGACCTGTCCTACCACTGTAATTATCCTTTATCCTATTCCCTCTGCTCTGCTGCTTCACTATGTGGCCAGTGTGTGTGTGTGTGTGTGTGTGTGTGTGTGTGTGTGTGTGTGTGTGTGTGTGTGTGTGTGCGTGTGTGCGTGTGCGCGTGCGCGCGCACGCACGCACGCACGCACGCACGCACGCACGCACGCACGCACGCACGTGTGTAAGCACTGTTTGGTAAACAATCACTTTAGTCTTTCTCCTACACGTTCCTGAAGCCTAAATTAAATGCTCATTAAATGTGTGTGTGGGGGGTGGGGGGGGGGGGGGGGGTCCACACTTGATTAACAAAGAAAATAATTTGTTTTTGTAAATTAGAACAAAAAAATGTCTGATAGAAATTGATCTGAAAGTGTTGCAGTTTAATGTAAATCTGGCAGGTCAGTGTTATTTACTGTATGCGCTGTGGTGTGGGGTTTTAGTTATAATAACTGACCCAGAGTTCCTTGCCCTCTAAAGCCAAGTACAAAGATCAATTAGTAACAGCCCAAGAACAGAGCTCGACCTCAGAGAGCACAAGCGTTGCATTCAAGTACTTTTGAGCAACACGGCAAACAATCATAGCCTCAAACAGTGTGCGTGGTTTTCTGATGATCAAAACAAAACTGAATGGAAGCAGCAATCACATATCAAATGTCAAGTGTGAATAAAGGCACTCCCAGGCAAGGGTGATGATTGGACCGTCTAGTATTCCCAGGCCAGAGCAATTACCATGATTGGCTTCACACTGCGCAATATCTGATTGTCTAAGCAAAATGCAGTGTGCATTAGAGCCACAAGTCTATGCTAATGAATTCTGATGCATGAAATGAGGCTCACTGATACAGTAACATCCTCCTTTCTAGATCATTGTACTATAATCAAAATTATTGATTTTTTTAATGCAGTGTTGCGTTTGGTAAAGTGTAGAGTTATGTGCTATTTGGCTATGGTGGAATTTAGACCCTAGATAGCTGAAGAGACGGAAGAAGTGATGTAGGTTTTCTAAAATGGTGGGGTTATCAGAGCAGATGCTCCCCAGGTAATGGATTATCAGAAACATGAATAACTGAAGCGATTATTCAGTGAATAACATGGTCAGGGGGGATGAATTATTAACTACCTACAGTGGAAAGATTTGTTGCAGAGTGTGTTTTGATGTCAAAAAGAATGCATGGAGATGGGGGATGTGTGTTAGAAGTCCTGCTAGAGAATGGTTGCACAGTACAGCAAGGATTTTGTCTTCTCACTTCACATCCTCCACACCACACATCTGCTGTTTGTGTTTACCTTGAGGCACAAAGTGTCCTCGTATGAGCTATCCTTTTGAGGTTATGTTTTGGGTTTGCGGGCCGTGACCTGACACAGCCAGAAAAGGCCACATCTAAAAACAGCTTTTCTTAAGGCAGAAACCTGAGTGGGCCTGACTGAAAAACAACCCAAATATAGTCATCATTTGCTCAGAAAATGGCTAAGCTGTCAAAGCCCTTTTTTGTTTTGTAGAGCTTTTAAATGAGTAACAGAAGAAAACAAAGTCCAGCTGGCTGGTTGGCAGTAGATGATATCCTTAGTAAAACTTGTCTTGGCTTTGGACAGAGTCAGGAACAGTGTTGCAATCTGTGCTTTTCCTCCTCCTACTCCTCTCTCTCTCTCTCTCTCTCTCTCTCTCTCTCTCTCTCTCTCTCTCAAAGCTACCATTGTGATCCTTGTAGAGATTTACAGTGAAATCTCCCCACTGACCCCTGCTGCACTGGTGCTCAATGAGTGGCCTGTAAAGTTAATGGGTCAGATCAAGTGGCGGTTCTACATTGAATTACACCCAGGGCGAGACCCCGTTCGAGCGACCTCCCCAAAAAAAGCCGGAGAATATGCTCAAAGAAGAAGAGGACCAAATTTATCAAATGAAAGTCACGCAACACTAGTGGACCATGTTGTGAACCATGGATTGAGGCTGAGGGAGGCTGGACGGTCCGTGTACTTGGTGGCCAACGGATTTTCGTTTTGAAAGGAAAAAAACAAAAACGGAAAATGGCCAGTTTCCCAATTACCATTAGTAAATAGGAAAACAAAAAACGGAAAACAACCCATTATTCGTTTTTTGTTTTGATATTAAAAAACGGAAAACGAAAAACAATCTCGTTATCCGATTTTCTTTGATGTATTTGTAGATGGAACTCGGAAATTAAAATGTGTGTATAAATCTTATTCCTTTGTCAGTACCCGATCTGTACCGCCTGTAAAATCCGTTCTGTGCACTGCCTGATCAGTTCTACGCTTGCGCGAACACCGGCAAACTTCACAGCTCTATGCACGCATTGGCGTAAGGATGTTTGGACATTCCCGGTTACCGGAAGAAAACATTAGACAGTGACAGTAGACCGTTATGATGGCAAAGATGAAGTTTACAAGGTGTTTGCTGGAGTTGCCTAAAGTATCTGTTAATGATATATGGAGGGTCGTCTGGCCATCCAGTACAACACCATGTAGCAAATTAAATAAAGGCTTCAAATTTTACGTTTCGTCATTTCTTTGCAACTTTGAAGGTAATTTGCTAACGCTAGCTAGCCTGAGCTAGAAGCCTTGCTTTGGTGTTATAAGTCATGACTCCGTCCTGCTTCAGGTTAACCATGTTTTAAATAAAGTTTAAGCATGTGTATACCTCTCACTGTGTTTGTACTTTTATGAAAGTATCAGGTAAAAACAGGGCTACAAATGAGATCTCTGTGAGAGACCAGCTAACTCCTAGCAAACTATTATGTAGCTCAATGCTGGACATTTCACCCCTAATTCCGGTCACTTTACTGTATTTGTATTTGTTTAGTATTTGGTTTAGAAGCCTTTATTGGTGATTTTTTACGGTACAAAGTCCTGCTACATACGTACATAGCTAGCTATATATGCTCCGCTATGTCGCGTTAGCATGCATCTACAATAGTTAGCTATGAGTATGCTAACGTTAGATTGTAGTGGAACGAAGCAGCACTTTCTAACGTCAAAAATCGCGGACCAAACACTACACAATCGGACATGTTTCAGCAGGAATGTGACCCGGAATTGGGGAGAATTTAACAACATTGCCAGCTACTATAGCTACTATAGTGTTTACTGCCGTTAGCATGTAGCTACTATAGTGGTATACAGCAGTGGTGGCTGGGAGAGCTGTCATCCCATCTTCAAAAGGACACTTATGTACGTTTACACTTCATCGCATTAATAATAGACAGTCTATGGTTATTAGTCAAGACGAAGTATTAGGTAAAAACATTAACGTAAACAACACAACAACGATGTCGCTACACGGTTTTGGATCAGTGACAAGTTTCGAATGTTTGTAGCTATGACTATTGTATAATAAAGATTTAATAAAAAAAGATTTAATAAAAAAGTTGTAATGTTTGGTCGTAAAGTGTTGACACATGTTACTTATATACAGTCCATCGGGCTAGGCAGGATGGATCGTGTACCGACAGTTACAAATCGTACAGGGACATTGTTAGTTTTCTACTACGTAATTATGCGCATGCACAGAACGGATATTACAGGCGGTACTGGCCAATAAATGCTATTGAAGGGCGGGTCTTGGCGTGGCGGGAGTAACTTCCGGGTCACGAAAAAAATACCAATGCAAAATTAAGGAATACGACTTAACTTATACACACGTATTTTAATTTCCGAGTTCCATCTACAAATACATCAAAGACAATCGGATTGTTTTTCGTTTTCCGTTTTTTAATATCAAAACAAAAAACGAATAATGGGTTGTTTTCCGTTTTTTGTTTTCCTATTTACTAATGGTAATTGGGAAACTGGCCGTTTTTCGTTTTTGTTTTTTTCCTTTCAAAACGAAAATCCTTTGGCCACCAAGTACACGGACCCTGGACTAAGAGTTCAGCCAAATCTTAGATATACAGTGGCATCTGTCATAAGGATATTTTGACAAGGAAACAGGTAAAAGAAAATCTGTCTACAGTTACAGTAATCAGCTGCTCATTGTATGCACCATATCAGCACTTTTGATACCCCTCCCTGTCACATTTGAGGATTGAGGGTCGAGAACGACAAGGAGGAAAGAGGCCCATATTCACGCGAGGGTTTACGATCTCCGGCCCCAGGCACTGGTAGCCCTCATTCAGACCATGGAGGACGCCTGTGACCAAGTCGACGCCACAGCTGTGCAAGGATGGATTCGACATTCAAGATGGTTGTCTTGCCAATGAGGATATTGCCTCAGATGTTGATGAAATTCTCTGGCCAGATCCAGCTAGGCGAAGAGATAATGTCTAGTATTTTCTGTACTTTTTCAGATAATTTTTTAGTTTGTTGTTGTTTTTTCTGTAATTGTAACCTGTACTGGATACCATATTTTATGTTTGTCTGTTGTTTGCGGTGCTAACAGTGTTATGCACACTACAGTAGTAGCATGAAAACTAGGACTTGTTTTATTGTTTATTCTCCATGTTGACATGTTGACTGATTTGGGTATATGGAGAGAAAAAAAATTATATTTTCCTGAGTCTGCAGCATTGATCTTGTGTAGTGTTTGATGAACTTATTGTATATTTGTACTTGCTCTGTGTACTTCATTTACAGTACTCTAATCACTGAGAAGTAGAATTGCTAAAAGTGTTTTAGGTTAGCAACAGCAGTGTGTTCAAACGTATTTACAGTTTTTTTCAACTGCTTACACACAAAATCTTTTCATGTTACACAATTTTTGAAACCTCTCACTCAAAGTGCAAAACTACACAGCAAATCTCTAAAACCATAAGCTATTTCTCAGCCTTTCACTCAGTTTTAAATTGCATAAAACACTTTTTTTCAAAACAGTACACACTCTCTACCCAAGACACAAAAATCTAACAGGAAGTGACTTGCTTTCCTTTTCTAAACACAACCAATCAAAATGCTACACTTATTTACCAGGGCACACACACACCTCACATGTGCAAACACATTATGTCATAACTGAACACTAACCAATCACTGCTTTAGTATAGGCCTATACAGAGGTCAAAGGTCAGATTACCTGTTTTGAACAATGGATGGCAACAATAGACAGAGAGCAAGGGGAGGAGGAGGGAGAGACAGGGGACGACAACGAGGAGGAGGAGGGAAGAAGAGGAAGGAGAGCCATCTCTGATGAGATCAGGGCCACACTTATTCATCATGTGATCAACCACGGATTGACCAACGAGAGAAGCCCTGAGTAGCTTTACAGTAGTGTCCATACTGCATGCAACTATCTAATGACTATTTCAGCATTACAAATCAATCAGACTTTGTTTTGCACAAAGTGCATACAACCCCCCCCCACACAACACACAAACAAACACGCACAAACACACACACAACACACGCACGCACGCACGCACACACACACACACACACACACACACACACACACACACACACACACACACACACAAACACACACTTTTTTCTAAAAATGATACCTTTGGTTTACAGTATATGTTGTAGTTTTGTTTTATTGTTTCATACTACTGTATACAACACTGTGCTACTCTTACAAACGTGATGTTTTGCCCAATAAATATTTTCTGTTTTACCGTAACATTACATTGTTGTTTAAAGTGCACTTTTCAACCCCTCTCAGCAGATTACTTTCTCTCTAGAACGTTGTAAATGTAGATATAGGCCTATGGAAGACAAAAGAGCTTTAGATTTAGAACAACAGTGTGTACATGGTATATCCAAAAAGTTACTATTATGAAAAAAGTGTTTGCCATTTGATGCAAATGCTTCATTTTGAGATGTGTTTATGGTATTCTGAATGCAGTGTTTCATTTTGAAGGAGATGTGAGGCATTTTGCATTTTGTGTGTGCAGTTTTGGGAATTGTGTGTAGAGTTTTGAAAAAAGGAGACATAGTTTTGAAAATGTGTGTAAGCAGTTGGAAAACACTGTAACATCTTAACATGACTCATTTACAAAGCTGTGTTTGGAATTATATAGAATAGAACAGCATGGAATTGATGACACATAGAAGTGGTATACATCATCTGAAAGCTGGGAACCTGAAGAGTTTTTATTTTTTTATTTTTGGGTTAAATCCATTTATTACACAGATTTGCTGCAATATTTGACCATTTCTGACCACTTGATTGATAAAAAAAAAAATATTTAAGAATCCCTCCAGAATACCACAATAAGACACTAAGACCTTAAGGAACACCATAGAAAAATCCATGCTGTGATTTGGTATCACAAACATTTGACATTTGGAGATTTCAAACAAATGAAGAATTGCATTTATTGGATGGCGACCACTTCTGTTTAGGAAATTGCTGAGGGGCAGCAATTGTATCAGGGTGGCCATGGCCACCCCTTGAGGGCGCCATTGAGCATGCAAAGTGCAGCTGATGATGATGGAAATGTGATGATGTGGTAAAAATAATAGTAAACCAAAGTATTGAGATTTTGACGAAGTTAGTCCCAATGATTTTAAATTACAGACTGAAGGTAAGCTTTTAAAAGAAATATGTGATGAAGCCAAATTAATAGATGTGTGTTGCGATTTTTGCGAGTGCCTGAAGGATTCAGATTTATTAATAGAATTAAAACAAGAAATTCATAAACTCTTACAATTAAAATGTTTAACTAAATGGAATATTGAATTATGGGAATTATTAAAACGAAGATTAAAAGATTTCTTCAGATTTAAATGTAGAGAAATAAATAAGATTAAAAATATAAAGTATAAATCTTTAATGGAACAATATGTTAATTTTAAACAGATGAAGAAAAGATCAAACTCAGATGATGAAATCATGTCGGAATTAAAAGCACAAATAGATAAGATAAGATAAAATTTAATAATAATAAGATAGATTAAATTATGAAATATTTTATAACACTTATAAACAAACAGATACAGATAATAGTGGAAACTTAATACACACCCTTAAAGCTGGACAACAGCAAATTCAAAGTAAATTCATTAAATCTATAAAGAAACAGGACGGTGATGTAGTGTTTGATGAAAAACAGAAAAGACAAGTGATCAGAGAATTATGTGCAGATGCACATAAACAAATAGAAATAGATAGAGGCTGTGTAAACATTTTATTAGATAGACTGCCCTCATACAGCTCTCTGAACTTTTCAGAGCTTGAGGGAAATATAAGAAGGGATGAAGTCTTGCAGGCCATCAAACAACTTAATGCTGGTAAAAGCCCCGGCCCTGATGGTCTGCCTACAGAGTTTTATCAGTTAAATATTGATGATGTAACAAACGTCCTTACAGAAATGTATAATGAAGGGCTGAACAGTGGCTGTATGGGGGAATCCTTTTATCAGGGTGTAATGTGTTTATTGTATAAGAAAGGTGATGAAAATGACATTGATAACTAAAGACATCTGACTATAATGAACACTGATTATAAAATATTAGCCAAAGTAATTATGAATAGATTAAATTATATATTAGATGAAATTATAGAAAAGGAACAAACGTGTGCCATAAAAGGCCGTTTAATGTGGGATAATCTCTGCACACTGAGAGAAATGATTAATAAACCTGATAAAAAAAGACTTCTTTATAATCGGGCTGGAGCCAGACAAGGTCCAGAATATAACCTCATTTATGGTGATTTTATGTATGAATATGAAAAACTTCAAATAGACTGGAATGGCCTCCCGAGTAAAATGATTTTTTTTAAATTAATGATTATAAATATGGTGGATATATAAATATAAACACCTAACACACAACGAAGGAACCCAGTTCCTGAAATTAAAAAAAAAAAATAAATAATAAATAAAATAACCTTCCTGAGAGCATTCGTGACGTGAGATGGTTGATGTCCGTAAACAGACTTGTTGTCAGAGCGGTTGTTATAACACTGTTTAAAAGAATGGCGTTAGGTAACGACGTTATTTTTTCAGTAACGGGGTAATCTAACTAATTACTTTTCCCATCGTTACAACGCCGTTAACATTACTGGACGTTAAATGCGGTGCGTTACTATGCATTGACTGAATAAACTGTGTAATCCGAACGCACCACTGGCTCACAGCTAGTGAGGAGGTGGGTTAATAACGAGGTAAGCGATTATGATTGGCTAAGTCAGAGTCATGTTTCATGGTAGCCAATCAGAGCCAATGTGTTTACACACATGCCAGCACACGCGCCACACACACACACACACACACACACACACACACACACACACACACACACACACACACACACACAACACAGCTAAACAGAGATTCGAAGAAGCAGTAGAGGTGGCGAGTCAGGAGCAATCCGATAAAAAGTTGGCATTTTCAAGGTGGAGATATAAGCACTACTTCAAATCATTGTGGTCAAAGGCAAGAACGTGCATGTAATGTGTACATTATGTCCAGGAGCGAAGACTTTGTCGACATCTGTTGTAAGCAACTCTAATTTATTTTATTTTTTTTAACAGTAACGCAAATAGTTACTTTCCCTGGTAACGAGTTACTTTTATTATAGAGTAATTCAGTTACTAACTCAGTTACTTTTTGGAAAAAGTAGTGAGTAATTATAACTAATTACTTTTTTAAAGTAACGTTCCCAACACTGGTAACAACAACAAAAATGTCCAATGATTTACTGCGACGAAGATGAGACACAACAGCATCTCTTAATGGACTGTTACAGAGCAAAAGAAGTCTGGAACAAGTTAGAAGTGTATGGTGTAAAATGTGATCTTTCATATAAATCTGATATGTACTGTATTATTGATGAGACTCTACCAGAGAAACACAAGGAACTGTTACAAATAATCATATGTATTGTATGCTTCAAGTTGTGGAAAACGAGATGCTGTATGGTTATACAACAGACTGTTATAAATAGTGATGACTTGTGCAAACAAGTGATCACTAAACTCAGGAGAAGAAGAACTCTGGACAAAAAACAGCTCCTTCCTTGGAACACTCTGACCCTGTGAATTACAGCACTTTATGAACGACTCTATGCACTTTATGAACGACTCTTTGGACTGAATGCACTTTAATAGCCCATCTTTACACTGGTACATCTCATTAATTAAAGGTCCCATGGCATGAAAATTTCACTTTATTAGGTTTTTTTCATTGATATGAGTTCCCCCAGCCTGCCTATGGTCCCCCAGTGGCTAGAAATGGTGATAGATGTAAACCGAGCCCTGGGTATCCTGCTCTGCCTTTGAGAAAATGAAAGCTCAGATGGGCCGATCTGGAATCTCCTCCTTATGAGGTCATAACGAGCAAGGTTACCGCCCCTTTCTGTGCTTTGCCCGCCCAGAAAATTTGGCCCACCCATGAGAAAGAGAGAGACATCATGGCTTTCAAACGAGCAAAGTGGCAGTTGGTCAAGGCCACACCCCCACCTTGCCCCCCCTCTCTCCTCCTCAATAGCTACAGACACAGAAATGGCACATACTAAGGAAAGCTCACTGTGGGACTGGCTCTACTGGCTGTAATTCTGCACCAAGGCAGAATTTCAGGAAAGAGACTTCAGATACAGTATTAGGGGACCACTAAGGTCTATATAAAAGAGACTTCAGATACAGTATTAGGGGGCCACTAAGGCCTATATAAAAGAGACTTCAGATACAGTATTAGGGGACCACTAAGGTCTATATAAAAGAGACTTCAGATACAGTATTAGGGGATCACTAAGGTCTATATAAAAGAGACTTCAGATACAGTATTAGGGGGCCACTAAGGCCTATATAAAAGAGACTTCAGATACAGTATTAGGGGACCACTAAGGTCTATATAAAAGAGACTTCAGATACAGTATTAGGGGACCACTAAGGTCTATACAAAAGAGACTTCAGATACAGTATTAGGAGACCACTAAGGTCTATATAAAAGAGACTTCAGATACAGTATTAGGGGACCACTAAGGTCTATATAAAAGCATCCAAAGAGCACCATGTCATGGGACCTTTAAGTTTGTTATTGTTATTAAGTATGTTTGCTTTGTTTTTTTTATATGCTATGTAGCCTACTGCTTGTAAATTGTATTATGTAAAATCTTTAATAAAAAAAAAAAGTAAAACTAATAGTAAACCAAAGAATTGAGATTTTGACGATATGATGGCTCCTAGAAGAAAAGTCAAGGGATCACTAAAGTAAGTAGGATACCTCCCCTGGTGATCATGGATCCCTGTACACAATGTCATGACATTCCATGTCATAATTGTTGAGATATTTCAGTCTGGACCAAAGTGACTGTAGTGTGTGTGTTTATTAACTTTGATTGATTCAAGCCTAACAAAGTGTTGATAAACTCACATTCACAACTGGGAGATTAGCAATCAAGCCTCAGCATTCTACTGTTACATGTTTAGCAGTTTCATCAGAACACTTTGGTGCTGCTGACACAATGATGTCTTATTGATTTCAAGGGTGTAAAAAAGGACAAAGTACAATTTAATTTTTCATGCATTCTTTATACAAGCTGTAGCCTGTACAAAAAGTGGAGACACAATTTCAAAAGCTGAGTTATGAGATGCACAGTAAAATATGAGGTAATGCATTTTGAGGTTCTGTTACACACCAGTCCTGCCTTTGTTAAAACAGGTGTATTTTTTGTTGTTGAAATAATAGATATCCCAGTTCAGAAATACTATTAAAGCGCAGAGGGAAGCATACTTCATGCAGACAAAACAAATAGTAGAAACCTGTTCTGCAGCATGATGGATGATGATTCTGCCTCTCCCTGTGTGTCAACTGCAGTAGGTAAATTGTTCACTCATTGCTTTTTTTTATCCAGAGTGGAGGTTAAGGGATCACTCATTTACAATTGGGTGTGTTGGGGGTAATTTATTGATACAGAAGTTTCTGAAGACAATGTTGAAGCACCTTGACGATATCAGCATTAGTAAAAGTGAAAAGATCTTTTGAAAAAGTGAGCATCATGTACAGAGCCACACATGTATACACTGTGTGGCCTATCTCAAAGTTTGCTATTGTCTTCTGTTGCACAGCACATCGATGCATCATTACAGTGTGGAGTGTGAGAATAGCCACTGTCCCGGTTACAGTTGCTAGGAGTAACATTCTCTTGTCCATGGCTACCGAGTTACAAGAATCTCAGAGCCATATATGGGCATGTGTCTCACAGAGAAGATGTCACCAACGTCTGCAGGGGCTCCCCTCTCATTTGTGGGAATGTAAAGACAAGGAGTGGGTGTGTACTCCTCTGAGCCATATAGATATATGTAGGACATGCAGATAGTGGGGTTTGTGGCTTCAACAGAGACAGGCAGGTTTAGTTAAATGAAGTGAAACAAAACTTGTGGAAGAAGCATGTTACGAAATGATCTTTACAACCAGATACATAGCTAAAGGGGAAGTTTGCTGCTGTACGTTTAAGGTGGAAAGAGACAGCAATTGAAGGAAAGGCCCCTGAAATAAAGGCATTGGCAGCTGTTTCAAAGCATCAGCATTAGATAGACAGCAGTAAAGGAAGAAAGAGAGAGGGAGCAAGCAACAGAGAAAACGAGAGGAGGAGCAAAAAAACAAGACAGGGGAGAGGCTGCTTTCGTTCAGTGCTAAGAGTGTTTCTGATCTTACTGAAGGCTTCCTGTGTCAGCACCATGGGGAACTCAGGTAAGTGGAAACTGCACCCTGAGAATATTAACTCTGATTGTATCCATTTGGCCGGAGTTAGAACTTGCTCGTTTACTGTATGTGTTTGTGGGCTTTGCTATCTTTGAAAAGTAGGACAAGGCAATGCAAACTTGCAAAAGAAAAGACTAAATTCTTTTCCTTTCATTGAAATTTTAAAATAGATTTTACTGATCATTAGTTAAGATTCATATTGCAGTGTGCTGAGTGGATGCTGGCTGTTAGGCAGCATTGGTATTTGTATTGTTTGTGTGTGGCTATTTCAATGTGCCTATTGTGTAAGCACTCAAGAGATTGTGGTACTTATGAAAAGCCCAGTGAGTGATAGGCACCGGGCAGAGAGGGGGGTGATGTGGATGACGTTTTCTTCTCCATCATCTGTCATCGAGTAATACTCACTGTCTGAGGTCAGTCAGTCTTCAGGTGGTGAACTCACACTTCAGCTCGAGTTTGTATTCTGCAGCCATGCACGAATCTTCATGTTGCATCATCACGTGTCCTTTGTCAGATTTCTCTCTCTCTGGCTGCCTAACCCTTCCTTCCTCTCTCCTCTCTGTCTATCGACCTCAAAGCAGTTTTCCGAGGAGGTGCTGCAGTGCCATAATGAGTTCAGGAGGAAGCACCAGGCTACTCCAATGAAGCTAAGCAGCAAGTTGAGCAGAGAGGCTACCCGGTAGGTTAATGCACACACCGATTAAATTAGAAACCTAATAAACAAGGACTACGCATTCCAGTCATTGTCAAACTGCTCTGGATAACAGTGACAGCTTCTGCCTAACCTGTCAAATGAAATAACAACAAAATATAATAAGATATCGAGGGTCTTTGTTTTTATTGTGATTAGCAGTTGTGTTGACAATTTTCTTGTTTTGAGTAAATGAAAACTTGATCAGTGCTGTCAGGAAGGAAATAGGCAACTAACTGTCTTGGATAATAGACTTTCAGTCCTTTTCCTCAAGCATGCTGATGGTGCAATATCAACAGAAACATTGATTTGCTAAACAAAGTTTACTATTATGATTAAAAAAAAAAAAAAAAAAAAAAAAACTTTAATGATACAGTGTACAGTCTACATCTCTGGTAATGTGTGTGTCTTTTCAAATACTGTGTTTGCTGTGTAATATCTATGATGGTAAATATTTGAGTTTGTAGATAATCTACCATTTAAGCGCAGCACAGTTCATTGGAACATGATGAATGGTGCTTTTACCTCTCCCTCTGTGTCAACTGGCGTTTTTAAGGCACTTTATGCACAAAATTATGCAACGGTTTCACCCCTCTTCAGTTAAAGTCATCATTCGTTCATTCACAGCTGCATGTCTTGAGGAAAATTTGCAGATATATAAATATAGTTAGGATTTAGAACCTAATCCAACAAAATCAGTAACAAAAGCTCACTGGACTTGTAATTAAAGAGTTTGTCTTTTCATCCGAAAAGCATCATTAACTCTTGTGATGAGGAACACCCGTGGCATTTAACATCTGTTGTTTATCCACACCATATTTTAAATAGAGACATTATGAATAACTTACCAGGTGTTAAACCTTGTTCCTGTAGTAACACCCCAGATTGTAAATTTGAGTAAATACTGTCACTAAATCAACACTGTGTTGATAAAACCATAGCTTAGCATGTACACTTTTGTCATTGTTCAGATTGAACTTAATTGAAATTTTGCATACACCCCTGATGGTCTTTTAACCTGTAATAATATCAACACAATTACCAAAAGCAATTGTTTAGAGGATTTAGTTTCTGTGCCTGCTTTGCATATTTGCACTAGATTAAACCTTTGAGGCAAGGATTTGAAACTGTTTATCTTGGAGGGTGGAGGACAGCACAGTGCTTTTAAAAACTGAGACTTCTGGGAAGCCTAAATCTAAAGAAGTAAAGAGCTTTGAAGTACACCGCTCACAGTGGAAATCTTTGCGTGTAGGAGTGGATTTTGTTGCAGGATTTATAGCAATTTCAGCAGTGCTATCCACAACTTTCTTTGTCTCTGTCCACAATTATGCTCAAAGTCTGGCCAGCACACGGATCCTGAAACACAGCATGAAGTCCAGTAGAGGAAGCTGTGGAGAGAACCTGGCGTGGGCCTCCTATGATCAATCAGGTACATACAGTATATATACTCATACACACATGCTCAATATACTATTTTTTAAAACTGAATGATTTTGTGTATATGCCCTCTTTGTCTTCCTCCTGAGATACACATCCATACAATAGTTTAGTCTATGGGGCTTAAAGCAGACTCTCCTACCCTGAAAGTGAACAGCTGGGATGTATTTCCCTTCCACTTGGCTCTGTGTTTGAGAGTTCAGACACCATGACTCACTGCAGAACAGTGGTGGCTGCTGGTCTTTCAAAGAGGGGAAGCTCATTTTAGGCCTACATCATAAAAATTGTCCATTTATTTATATTATAATAATATGTAATAATAATAATAATAATAATAATAATAATAATAATAATAATAATAATAATACAATACAATAATAATCTAATAATTATTATAATAATAATTTATAATATCTGTGAGATGGTTTCATCAAGAGGTATGGCCAGCAGTACATTTTCTTTGTCACAGCACTTCCAGTCAGCCAGCTAACTTTGTCATATCAGGAGAGCTGAAAAGACCTGTTACTTTGCCCTATCTTTTGCACTAACTCAATCTTAAGTGTTGATCTAACCCTGCTGTTTAATTCTAAGTTTATCCTCGTAAGGAAGACTTTCAAATGGCTTTGCCAAAACCAGGTTGATAATATTAGCATTGTCTGCCATCGTGTGCAGTTTGCTAGCTGGCTAGTTCACCCCTACAACACTAGCCTAGCCCACTGTATGAATGAATGAATGAACAAATGATCTAACAAATCGATATTAAACTCGAAGGAGAAAATGTGGGAATTAGGTTAAACTGAAACAAGGAATGTGGTGTATACTTGTATGAAATGTATGATGAAAATTGGCTAGCAATTTCGCCAAGCAAATACCAAGAAATAGGTTGCAGCAATTCATCTTTCAACAACACTTGCAAAATCCAAGACTGTACTGATGGATGAGTTCAAACACCTGGGTAACCTGAGCTGAGGTTTGTTTCCTAAAGTCGCTTTGTCCTTTAACCGTCCCGTTATTCCCGCGTGTCACGGAAGCGTAAACACACCCACAACCTTTTCCTTAACATAACTGCATCAAAAGGGACACCAATAGTCCCGACCAAGCACGTTTAGTTAAAGCGCGTTATATGATGCTAAAGGAGACTTTTAGAAATCTACTGTTACCTTTTACATGTCTGGATACGCTAACACAGGCTTTTCTGGTGTCACAAAGTAATCTGTGACCCATCAGAATGTGTGGTCTGTAGTGCCGTCTACCTGTCGCAAATCATTCTGTGACTTCGCGGGAAAAATTGGACAAGGGCAACGGCACTAATAAAAACTACATGAGTTCTTAGTCTCGTTGGTCTCGTTTGCTGTTACAGGTCATTTAAGATCACTGAATTAAACCTCTTATTTTGCACTTGTCCTGCTGTCTCATTATTATAAAGATATGTTTATTTTTCTTTCATTTATTCTTTTTATTTTTTGGTTTCTTATTTAGTTTGACAATCTGCTTTTTGTTTCTGTTGTGGACCTTTTTAGATTTAGTCTCTGATCTTTTGGTTTGTTTATTCTTTTTTATTGATACTGTGATACTGTTGTACGGCTCTTCTCTCTGTGTGAGGGAGACAGGAAGTGCAAGTAGAATGCTGTCTTTTGTTTGAACAGAATCAGAATCAGAAAAACTTTAATAATCCTAGGGGGAAATTATTTAAATCCCAGGGAGAAATTATTTAGAACGATGATGAAGTGAAGGAGATGTGAGCAACCAAAAGCAGGAAAGTTAGAACAGCTGATGTGCATACTGTCAGTGAGTGGAGGAGTTTTCTATCTGAGAAAGACATTATTATTATGTGCATAAAACTACAAATCATCTGTACCGGGCTCCATTCCGAGGTAATATGATCAACGACATACATGATTAAGGTAATGCAACAGGTATAGTGTGTACCACTCTGCATGGAGTAAACTTCTACAATCTCTGGTGTCTTCATGGAGTCGTCTGACAGTTTCTTCTGTTCTGATGCCTCTGTGGCGTCTCACACAGTCAGCAAGTAAACGATGAGAAGCGATGGCTTTACTTTAGTTTAAAATCTTAAATTTCAGTGATTTTGTCCATTTTTTGATAAATAATTATCCTAACACTTGTAATACAAAAAAAAGAATTGTCCTAATGTCAGTATTCAACTGGGGAAGTTTCATGGTGATATCAACCCTTTTCACCTGTAAGTGTCCTTAAATGTTGTGTGTTGTGAGGAGAGGATCTCGCAGCAGGACTTTTCTGCTGATGCTTTATCGCCATCTGCTGATCAAAGTGTTCCTATTCATTTCCTTTGATGAATATTTCAACATAACTGGCTTTAATCATAAAATGATGTTATATGTTGGAGTATTTTCCCACATTGTGCTGAATTAAATCACATGTATAGCCTACTAATCAATACACATCCAACTATGCTCTGACCACTATGTAACTTTGGATTGAATTTGGATGGACAGAAACCCTTTAAAAGACATAAGTGGTACAGCTAATTTTTAGTTCATTAAACATTTTTCAGTTTAAACGTGCTGTCATTGTGTTTATGTAAATATCAATCTACACATTTGTAAACATGTGACATCACAACACGGCTGTGTTAATATTTTCTGAGTAAAATTTCAACATGCAAGTTCTGATTTTTCCTACAAGCAGACGTGTCCTGACTTCAAATCTAGCTTGTGTGTGAATATTTTATATAAAGTACAGATTTTTGTTCAAGGGATCACATTAAGTCTACAAGCACTTTGCACTATATTTACCTTGATACTTTTAACATCACTTTCCTCAGTGTTCTCGTTTGCTAGGTAGCAAATATTTTTTTGAGTAAGCTATGAAAGAGGTTTGTAATGTAGAGATTAAACTTTACAAGAGCAGTTTACTGTAAATACTATTGATCAGTTATTGATGGTGATACATGTCAGTAGAGGAATGAGCCCTTCAAATGAAAAGTGAGGAAGAACTATTTAAATATGTAGTCATTGTCTTTCTGGAAATATCACTCTGCATGTCTTTGTCTATGTTTTGACTTCACATTCAGATCACGGTATGTAAATATTATCCGAGTGTGAATGTTAACAGCATACAAGTTCTCATTATTACTACAAGTTTGTTTCTTTCTTCTCTGTGATTTCAATGTAGCTCACACGTCAATATTTCTTATAAAGAATAATAAGGAAATACTCTTTGAAGATGATTTGGTGGCTCTTAAAAGAGCCTTTGTGGTGTGTGGAGCAGCAGCAGACAGTTTAAGCTCTCTCTCCGCGGATGCGACGGGCCAGCTGGATGTCTTTGGGCATGATGGTGACCCTCTTGGCGTGGATGGCGCACAGATTGGTGTCCTCGAACAGACCGACCAGGTAAGCCTCACTGGCCTCCTGCAGAGCCATGACGGCGGAGCTCTGGAAGCGCAGGTCAGTCTTGAAGTCCTGAGCGATTTCTCTGACCAGACGCTGGAAGGGCAGCTTGCGGATCAGCAGCTCGGTGGATTTCTGGTAGCGACGGATCTCTCTCAGAGCCACGGTGCCGGGCCTGTAACGGTGAGGCTTCTTCACGCCGCCGGTGGCCGGGGCGCTCTTACGGGCAGCCTTGGTGGCCAGCTGCTTTCTGGGGGCTTTGCCTCCGGTAGATTTACGAGCGGTCTGCTTGGTTCTTGCCATAGCTTTTTCTTTCTACGATCAGGACAAATGTAAAATGAAATAAAGAGACCAGCGACTCTTAAAGTGTGGGACCGGATGTAAGATCTGGTGTCGCTGCTTAAGACCTCCGGCTCGGCGGCTCCTGATTGGTAATGGGCTCCTCTGGAGTTTAGCACCGCCTCAAGGAGCGACCCACCGCACGAATCTCCGTCGCTTATTGGCGGACAATCCTTTTAAAAAGTCCGCCAAAATGTGAGAGCGGGCCGCCCTCTGCTGCGCTGCTGGAAGCCTCTTTTCTGGTTGGTCTGGCTGGAAATGACCGGCTCCCGCGCTCCGCGGACATAAAAGGGAGGGTTTCAGCTGTTGGTAAAACATTTCTCTGAGTCGTGACTTTAGAGAGCATTTGAAAATGAGTGGTCGAGGAAAAACCGGAGGAAAAGCCAGAGCTAAGGCAAAGACCCGCTCCTCTCGTGCCGGGCTCCAGTTCCCAGTCGGCCGTGTTCACAGGCTGCTCCGTAAAGGAAACTACGCTCAGCGTGTGGGAGCCGGCGCCCCCGTCTATCTGGCGGCTGTGCTGGAGTACCTGACCGCTGAGATCCTGGAGCTGGCTGGAAACGCTGCCCGCGACAACAAGAAGACCCGTATCATCCCCCGTCACCTGCAGCTGGCTGTCCGCAACGATGAGGAGCTCAATAAGCTGCTGGGCGGAGTGACCATCGCTCAGGGCGGAGTGCTGCCCAACATCCAGGCCGTCCTGCTGCCCAAGAAGACCGAGAAGCCCGCCAAGAAGTAAAACTGGAGACTCGCTGACTGCTGGAAACCAGACCCAAAAAGGCTCTTTTAAGAGCTACACACTTTCCCGATGAAGAGCTCTGTTTTTCCTCATGTCTGATAAAAATAACACCAAATATAATTAACAGAATGGTTTTTATCTGATTAAAATAATTTAACTTTGAGTCAAGGGGAAATTCACAAACTACCCGGTAGGTAATATAAATGAGCTATCTGTACCGGAGTGATGAACACAATCTATCAATAATATAATCAAGGCTATAATACAGTAGTTCTTATTCTGAAATGTGTCATTCTGCATAATTACTAGGCATACCTTTAACTTTGCCACTTTGGGTAGCCTATATTTTGATATTTTTGTAGTTTGTGGAGGATTTTACCTTGTAACAATGTACGCCTACAATAGTATTACTACTTGTACTTGAGGAAAAGGATCAGAACTCAATAAACAGTTAGTGGCTTGACGCCTTAAGGGTGTCACCCCGACTTAGTTTACTGAGCACCTGAATTTAGTTCCCATTTAATTTTAAAAGGAACACAAATGTTGATTAAAAATGACTGATTCAAATATATTTAATTCTAAAAAATCTGGACTGGCGTTTATTTATTTTTTGTTTAGAATCATATCCCCATGAGAGTCATGGCAGGATGTGTAATGGTACAGCTAATTTTAATCTTTACATATCCTCACCAACCATTTTAATATCACTTTTATCAGTTACCATAACTTTCTATAAAAGAGGGTATAATTTATGTTTAACACATTCTTTAACAAAAGCAACGTCTCATTACCACTAGTATACATTTTTACAAAAGTTATTAACAAGCGTACTTACATCTTCATATCTTAAAAATCAACAATTTCTTGATATTTAACTTTTTAAGAGTTTTAGCTAACTTTTCATCAGTTACCAAAACCTATGAAATATGCTATAAATATATGTTAAAGACATGTTTGGTTATTAAAAAGCCTGCTTGTAGTCTCTGCTTTTAAGATATGTATCTATAATGTATAATTTCCATCTGTTAATCGTGTAGTGATATTTCTTATGAACACATCGAGCACTTTCTCTTTATGCAGTCAATCAGAATCAAAAGACATCACTTTTCTTTGATCTCTTAAATCTCATGTTAAAAAGAACGGCTACTTGTTCAGCGCATGCTCAGTCCCGCGCTCAGAAGACAACCAATCCCGTGCGAGCAACAGCACAGTCATATTTGCATCGAGTGGATACAAATTGAACGTTCGGCGGTGCGTCAATACATTCAATTAGTAAAACTCTTAGAAATAATCATGCCAGAGCCCAGTGTCAAAGCGCCCAAGAAGGGCTCCAAGAAAGCCGTCTCTAAGGCCGTCAGCAAAACCGGCAAGAAGAGGAGAAAGACCAGGAAGGAGAGCTACGCTATCTACGTGTACAAGGTGCTGAAGCAGGTCCACCCAGACACCGGCATCTCTTCCAAGGCTATGGGCATCATGAACTCGTTTGTGAGCGACATCTTTGAGCGCATCGCCGGTGAGGCTTCCCGCCTGGCTCACTACAACAAGCGCTCCACCATCACTTCCAGGGAGATCCAGACCGCCGTGAGGCTGCTGCTGCCCGGGGAGCTGGCCAAGCACGCCGTGTCTGAGGGCACCAAGGCTGTCACCAAGTACACCAGCTCCAAGTAAACTTGCTCGGAGACCAGCAACACAACGGCTCTTTTAAGAGCCACCCACTTCATCTAAAGCGGTCTTCCTGTTAATGAATAACTATGGTCAATCACGTTAATCAGCCTATTTAAAACTAATGAGAATAAATAAAGTAAACAGGATTTAATTGGTTAGCAGAGGGCCAACTATAAAACAGATTTGAGAATGGGTCAACAAGCTCATGTAGTAATGTAAGGACATTAATGGATTCAGCAATGTTTGTAAAACTGTTTGCACAAAAGAATAGGAATAAGGTATAGGTCATGAAAGATCAAGTACATTTTTAATATCTTGGTATTAATGAACTGTTTCACATTAATCATGACTTTATACATGTATTTATGATAAACATTTGATTCAGGGCCAAATTTAGTTTGATATATAATATAATAGTTTTGATATTTCACTGTCTTTTCATTAGATACATTTGCCATTTGCCTATAAATCTTCACTCAATAAAACGTGACAAACTGAAAACATGTTTTAGAATTGTTCCACATTAAAAGATGAAATTTGAATTGTACATTTTCACAAGATTTGTGTTCCTTACTGGATTCTCTTTATATTAATAATGTTAATAATTATCATGTTTGCATGCTATGTTGGGTGAAACCAGTGAATACAATAGATTTGATTGTTCATTCTGAGTTTCCAGAGAAGTTGATGCTCCACTGGGTTTAAAACAATACTGATATTTATATAACAGATAAGGATTATAAGAACTTATTTGTCGCAAAGTGAAGACCGAGTGACAAGTCCAGTATTCCACCTACAGTAATTTATACAGGTACAATAAAAGGTCATCAATTCCTGACAGCATTTATCAAAATATTATTTAACTAATAACGTGACTGGCTTTTCTTTGAGATGTATTTATTTAGCTATCTGTGATGTTTACTATTGTAAATAATTGCATAAAATGTGATCCCAACGTTTGCTGTTAATGACAGAATAAGATTAAAAAGGACAATGCTCTGAGGATGATGTGGTGGCTCTTAAAAGAGCCGTTTGTTGATGAGACTACAGCTCACTTCTTCTTGGGTGCTGCCTTCTTCACTTTGGGCTTGGCACCCTTCTTCGCGGGGGCTTTCTTGGCTGCAGGGGCCTTTTTCACCACTTTCTTGGGGCTCTTGGTCGCCTTTTTGGGGCTCTTGGCTGCTTTCTTGACCGCTGCGGTTTCTCGAGTTTAGCCAGACTTCCTATCAGAGCTGCTCGCTTTGAACAGCTCCTCTGCTGAGGAATATGTTAAATATAAAATAGTTAGTAGTTCTTCTGATCACACAGACAAAGATTTTTTTTTTTTTAGTGAGGCCTTTCAAAGCCATGGCCTCGCCTGATAATTGTTATAATGTACATCCTAAATAGTTCACTGTTTTCTAATATGATAGTGTCTCCTACATTTACTTTCATCTCTTGTCTCTTTTCCAGTAAGTCAAATCTCTGGATGTAGAACAACACGTTATTTGCACACAACTGCTAAATCTCTGAGACACAATAACAGCATGCTTGAAGAAAAACGGTCTGAACAGGCACCCCTGAAGCCATTAAAGAAAGAGTCCTCCTTTGATGGACCCAACAACTCTTGTTGGTTCAAGTCGTTAGATAAGCTATCTTGCTGTGAATAGTTTGTGGTGGCTGCGAAATTAAATGATGCCCTTGCTGTGCTACAGAGATGGAAATGTTGTGCTTTAGAGATGATAACATTGAGCTACAAAGATGGAAATGTTAGTACAGCTTGAATCTGACTGGGACTGATGACGTGTAAATGTGCAATCAGCACACACAAAAGGATAACATGATGGATGAGATATACTTAGTGACAAAAATGGGGTAAACTGCTCAGATAGATAGATAGATAGATAGACATACAGTTGCAGTCAGACATTTCTATTTGCAGCAATTTACTTCTTTCTTTCTTTTCTTTTTTTTCTTTTTTTTTTTTTTTTTACAAATAAATAAATCTTCCATTGACCTATATGTTCCTTATGTGAGCTTCTGACTCTAACTGTTCAGTATATAGGCTATTATGTTTTTATCATTTCAAATCTGTTCCCCTGATGTTTCTGATCAGTCTCCATCATATATAGTTAGAGTACCTCTCTGTGATTTCTTACATTTGGTAATGATTCCCTCCCAGCTAACCATGATGTTATCTCCTGCTGCCATCTTGTGTTCAACAATGTAACACATTACATTATGTGATTATGTAAAACAATAACACGTTTTTTAAACCGATTGTATTCTAAGGGTGATGTAAAGTCTTTATCCTGAAACTAGACTGAAAAAGTCAGGTAGCTGTGAACTAAAGTCAAGAACAATAAAGCCTGATTTTAGAAAATACCTGAAACAAATCAAACTGTTATTATCAGGACTTTATTTACAGAGAAAGATGACCTGACAGGAAGGAGATGTTTCACAAAGAAACTTATTTGTTAGCCATGAGTTATCATAATTTAGGCCCACTCATTCCTTGAAAAGAAAGGATTTATTATAATAAATGTTAAACAAAGGTCAGGAATATGAGGCTGTTAACCTTCACTCTGAACCTCAGAAGTATAAAACTACTATAGAGGCAGGGAGACACGAAGGATAAAACAAATACATGGAGACATAATCATCAAAAGGAAAGAAAAACGTCAAGTTTTGAAAAATAATGTGGGAAGGGCTGCTGGGTTTGGCTTCGCCCACTGAAGTTGGCGCCGTCTGTCCTCTCTTACGTCCGCAGATAAGATGTAAATACAGCCGGTCTGGTGAAGTTGAACTCATTCGTTTCTAACGATCCAACATCGACTAAACATATAATGTCTGGAAGAGGAAAGGGAGGCAAAGGCCTCGGTAAAGGAGGCGCTAAGCGTCACCGTAAAGTTCTCCGTGATAACATCCAGGGCATCACCAAACCCGCCATCCGCCGCCTGGCTCGCCGCGGTGGAGTGAAGCGTATCTCCGGTTTGATCTACGAGGAGACCCGCGGTGTGCTGAAGGTGTTCCTGGAGAACGTGATCCGAGATGCCGTCACCTACACCGAGCACGCCAAGAGGAAGACGGTGACCGCCATGGATGTGGTGTACGCTCTGAAGAGGCAGGGCCGCACTCTGTACGGCTTCGGAGGTTAAACCTGATCAGGAAAAACTACAACACAACGGCTCTTTTAAGAGCCACACACTTCATCTAAAGACCATCTTTCTCTTGTCATAATAACTTGGTAGAAATTAAGCAATTTTAAAGTAGCATAATATGTTTAGAAATTAATATGGTTTAAATCAATGTAAACGGGATAAGCTACTATCTGGTAACCTCTTAAACATGACTGAAGAAAAGTCTTAATCCATCAACAAAATGCAATTTGTAACGTCTGCATATGTACTTACAACCTTATTGCCAAAATAGTTCCAAACCAGTGATGAGGGCTTTAAATAAGATTTGAGGTTTGAAATTAAAGATCAGTTTACAGTATGATAAATGCTATACTGTATATTTTTGCAAACTGAAGCCTAGTCAGTGCCAAAAGTGCAACAACATGATGGAGTGCATGTAGTCCATGGTTCAGTATAAAGTGCTGGTCAATAGTTGTATAACCTACAGCATCTGAAAGCCGAGAACCTGAAAATTAATTTGGGATGCAGCTCAGTGTCAAGTCACAAGTCTGTAATAAACATCATGTTTTGGTAAGGTGCAGATTCAAATGTTACAAGTGTGTAACAGCTTAGGACATTATGTAAATTTATGATTGATCTTCCTAGCAAATTTGGGGCTTGATCCCAGATTTGGTGCTAAATGAACCTATTTTGTGGCACATCAGTACACTGAGACTTTGCGGAACACCACAGAAAAAAAACAAAAAAAACACTGATTTGCTATCAAAAAGTTCTTTATTTGTCATGTGCACGACAGTACGGACAACCTATTTTGTTGGCAATGAAAATGTTAGATCTCAGGCATGTCCAGCAATGCTCAATATCTAACTAAATAGGAATTTAACCCACAAGAAAAAGCTAAATCTTGTACGTATGTAAGACAACAGAATCATGTAATGCAAATTAAGATACATGGCTAAATATTAACAAATGAAATACAAAAAAGTGAAATTACATAATAAATAAATGTGTGTACACAGTAGTGAGATGAATACGATTAAAGAAGTGTATATATGCATGATGAGTTCAATGGCCTGTGGGATGAAGCGGTGCCTGAGCCTGGAGGTGCAGGACCGGATGCATTCCTAATAGATTCATGTGGATTAAATGTGATTCCATGTAGGTGATGCCACAGAACTCCACTGTCAGGTAATGTGTCTGCTATGGAACTCCACTGGGGTCAGCTGAAAAAAAAACGTGCGCACAGAATAAAAATCCGTTCCCTCGGGTTTATAAACTGTTCGCACAGATTCATAATCCGTGGCCTCAGCTTTATAAACGTGCGCAAAAATGTGTAACATTCCAGAGAAGAAGACGGCACGGGTACCCTACTTTCAGCAGTGTCTGCATCCGACAAGTCAAATTTATCTAGATTTAAGGCTAGATTTAATGCTATATTGTGTATTGCATTGTTCGTTTTAGTGCTTTCTAACGTAACGTTGCATTTATTGTGCTTTTCACTCACTCCAAAACCTTTCAGTTAGCTAGGCTGGCGTATTTCTGTGAGCACCAAAGTAATGGCTGCTGTTACAGCATAGGGAGGAGGTCTGGGTGGGTGGTTTTGTTGCCTTAACATAACTGTAATGTCCGCCGAAACGACCAGCAGCTCGCGGGGCCCTGTACCCAGCTCAAAGTCACCCTCTATCGGGTAAACTGAACTACCAACTCCTGCTGATACAGCGACATATCACGGAGCTGTGTAGCCGCCTAACAATAACCTATTCTCGGGTAACTCGACTACCAACTGCTACTGATTCTTACGGGGCTCTGTAGTCTGGTCTCCTATTTGCTTAAGATTTCATTTATATGTGTGCTTCAATTTTTGTACAAACATGTTCATGAGAATGCACTTGTCCAGTTATGAAGCTTCAAACAAGGTAAAGGCAACTTTGAGTTTCCAATTAGTTGAGCAGATTTTCGTATCTTTATATATTTGTAAGCTAACGTTTCGTTGCTTGTATGTGTTTTTTATCTGGCACTTCTGACAGTAGCTCACGTTTCCCATTATGGATACTAAAGTGACTGAAGTGAAAAACCCAAACTAGGACATAAATGCACACACGTGGTGTAGTGCTGCATCGGTCAGCTGATATGGTCATGTAGCCTTTTTTTTAGCCAAGAAAGTCAATAAACATTTAAAAAATTTCCTCATCAGTCACGTACACATCAGAGATGATTCTGTTTAATAAAGTCAGAGCAGCAGCTGATCCGTCAGTGTGAAATAAAAACACGTGAACCACAGAAACAATGTCAGACTTCATCTTCATCAAGAACCAGAGAAAGACTCAGTTTAAACTTTACAACATCTGATTCTGGTTTCATTCATTCATTCATTCATTCATTCATTCATTCATTCATTCATCTAACTGCTGCTGATCACATTTCTGTATTCGTCCACTTTGTGTGATAGTCACCACCCTGGAGGTCTTGGTGGTGCTGCAAAACAGACAATAAATAATTCAATTAATGTTGACTTTTTAATTTGTTTGTTAATCTGAGACTTATACCGATGGGTTTTCTTACTATGCAGATAATTTAAGTAACATTCGACGAAGTGGATAAAACTACTTTGACATCATGCTTTAAAGAGTAGCTTGTACAGGAAAATTAACAAAGTGCAGATTTATTAGATGTATAGCAGTTTAAAATGTTATATTGTTTGGGTTGGTTATGTTGTGTAACACATGTGTTTGGTATTGCTAATGTTAGCTAACGTAGTGAGCTGTTCACAATACCTTTATTGTAAATTATTAACCAACAGCACTTGGTTAGGGAGATAAAGAACAGATTTCCTTTCAGAGCTTTAACTGAGCAGCTTTGTATGAGATAACTTTATGTTCTGTATTTTTACGGTAGCTACACGCACATTTTCTGTTTTTAATTACGAATCAAAGTCCATGTAATGAGCTGCCAGAACCTTTTCTGTTATTTTACGGACCTATTTCTTAGAGTAGGGATTTTTCGCTTATGTTAGCATGCTAACAGGCTAAGCTAAGCTACTTTGTGAGTATTTGTGTGTTTGGAGCCAGTGCCTAATCACGAACCAGTTCTTTGAGTTGCGACGGCCAAAGAACCAGCTCTTGGACGGAAAAACTGGTTCCACAGCTGCACCAACTCTTTGCTGGTCTCCAACAAAGTCCTGCTTACGTCAGGGGCTGCGGGTGGGATTATCGTGACCAACAAGACCAACTATGACTCTCAGACACCCACGATGCACCAGGCGCGTAGTCAGTAATGGGCCAGGGCGGTACTGGCCGCCCACTTTACTCACTGGCCCTTCCAGCCAAGTTTGATCAAAATACGTTTTGTTATGAAAAATATTCAAATGCATGTAAAAAAAAAAGAAAGAAATAGTAACAGAAATATTTGTGTGTGTTTAATGTGTCTTCTCTTCTAATTAAAACAAAACTGTTTAAACCATAGAATAAGGATCAAACAATTAGGAAGCCATAGGAAAGTAGTTGGTTGCTATGGTAACAACAGGCAGACTCTCCGGACTGCCTTCAGGAGCTAATGTTAGCTAGCTGGCTTTTTAGACAATGTATCATTAAGCAATGTATTGTTAAAAGTTACCGCGACAACAATGGCTTCTCTTTAAAGTGGTATGGACTGTTTTCTTGGATGGAATACTCTATATACTCTATACTCTATATATATATATATTATATATTATTCACTGCTGCTACTTACAGTATATTCACACTGTACTTATTTATGATTGTACTGTAATTATGTTGACACTGTACTTTATGTTCACACTAGATTACAATACAATCCATTGTTTTAGAAACAATCTGTTTAGCCTTTACTTCTACTTAACGTTTTTATTCTTTACTGTAGCTATGTTACTTTAAACACTTTGACTCTCTCTTTTCTTACTTTTTTTTTTTTTAATTTTTACCTTGAATTTGACTGTGAGCAACCGCAATTAACAATTTCCCTGAGGGGATCAATAAAGTATTCTGATTATGTTTCTATGTAGAAAAGAGTAAGCGGCAGTGAAAACACACTGAGCTCATTGAACTTTTCCCCCGGCTCACCTCTCTCCGTCCAGCAGCCTCCTGTACTCGGCGATCTCCAGCTCCAGTCTGGTCTTGATGTCCAGCAGCTCGCCGTACATGGCCTTCTGCTTCTCCAGGTCGGCCCTGAGGTGGGCCAGGTGCTCCTCCAGACCCTCCACCTGCCCCTGGAAACCTGACAGCAAGTTGGCGTAGCGGCTCTTGGTCTCAGCCAGAGTCATCTCCACAGCTCCCTTCTGTTCAGGAGGAAGAGGGAGGAACAGTCAGGTCAGCTGTGTTCAACTCTTACTGTCAATTTGACTTCCCAGTTAGACGGCCCTTTAGTTAGAGCTGGGCGATATGGAAAAAATCAAATATAATGCTATTTTTAAACAAATACATTGATGTTGATATTGTGGCGATATTGTAGGGTTGACTATTGGTGCTTTCACAAAATATTAACACAATGAGAGTTTTGATAAATAATCACCAATAACGGACTAAGGATATAATGACTAATTGGGTAAAGGCAAATAACAGAACAGCTAGTAAGTCTGGTAAGTTCATAAATGCCATCTCTTTAGTGTAACACAGCCTTTAAAACCAGAAAAACACAACACTTGTGTCATAACGATTTTACGATATCCAAAATTTAAGACAATATCTTGCCTCATAAATCAATGTCGATATAATATTGATATTTGTATGAGCATATAAAGATTCAACTACTAAGAACTAAACTGAACGTTTCACAGACATGTGACTAACAGAAATGGAAAATTGTGTCCCTGAACAAAGGATGGTCAAAATCAAAAGTTACAGGGAAGACATCCTCCTCCCTCATGTGGTACCCTTCCTGCAGGCTCATCCTGACATGACCCTCCAGCATGATAATGCCACCAGCCATACCGCTCGTTCTGTGAGCGTTTCCTGCAAGACAGGAATGTTAGTGTTCTGCCATGGCCAGCGAAGAGCCATGGCAAGATCCAAGATCCAAGATCGGAGGGTAAGGGCGAGAACCATGCCCCCCAGAAATGTCCGGGAACTTGCAGGTGCCTTGGTGGAAGAGTGGGGCAACCTCACAGCAAGAACTGGCAAACCTGGTGCAGTCCATGAGGAGGAGATGCACTGCAGTACTTAATGCAGCTGGTGGCCACACCAGATTTTGACCATCCTTTGTTCAGGGACACATTTTTCCATTTCTGTTAGTCACATGTCTGTGAAACGTTGTTCAGTTTAGTTAGTTAGTTTTACGCATGTTGGCTGAAAATAAAAGCAGTTGAAAGTGAGACGTTTCTTTTTTTGCTTGCCCAGTGATACCTTTAGTACTTTATACATTTTATAACACCTCAAACCTTTCACATTCAAATATGTGTGGAAGGCCAACTCTGCCAGAAAAATACCAAATTAATGACAAGTTAAAAAATAAAACTCATCATCAAAGTTATTCAAACATTTATTTTATTTTATTAGGTCTAACCTTTCCTCACTTTTCTCTCTCCCTGGCAGAAATGGGTTTCATTAATTAGCTCAGGAATGGGTAACTTTAATGGTTAAAATATTAGATTTCAATTGTCAACAACAGACTGAAGGGAAACCTTTTTAGATCATTTTTGGGTTGTTGTTTTGTTTCCAATTTGGAAATTGATCCCAAAACGCATAAAAAATCTAAGATTTGATGACTCGATGACGTTAACAGATTTAGTGTTTTCTTACCTTGCTGATCTCCGCCTGCAGTTTGATCTCCAGACTCTGAAGAATTCTTCTGAGCTCTGAGATCTCAGTCTTGGTTGTCTGCAGAATCTCGGTGCTCACAACCACCTCTTTGTTCAGCTCGCCTGACTGTGAAGAACAATCAATGATGATATTGATCAAACATCGGGATTTCAGACAGCAGCGTGATGTAGAGTTATCTACCAAACACCCCGGAACTAGAAAAATGCGTTTTCCAAAAACGTCTTAAGTTATAAAAGTTAATAACTACAATTTAAAAAACACTTTTAAACAATGAAACAAACTAAAAGGTTTGTGGTCTGGAACAGCAGAACTTCAGAAACTAAAACGTTTAAAAAATGTAAAACAACAAAAAAAACATCATGAATACACTTATATTCATTTTGCGAATCCAAGCTGCTCTGCTAAAAAACAAGACAAAATAAGAAATACATACAGAGTTAGACAACACTTACACAAATAGTACAAACATTTAGTTAAAATACTAAAAAGTTTCAAAAGTGGAGATTATAAAACTTAAAAAAACCACATTGTTTTAAAACTTCAGAACAATAAAACATGGGGCAGCGATAGGAAACAGGACTTTGGTCTCACCTTGGCCTGGAACCAGGACTCCAGCTCTCTGCGGTTCTTGTTGGCGACGGTCTCGTAGTGTTCTCTGATTCCGGCCATGACGGCGGACAGGTCCTCCTGAGGAGCCGCGTCCACCTCCACGTTTACCTGGCCTCCCACCTGGGCCTGCAGAGCCAGCAGGTCCTGCAGGAAGACGTCGGTTAAACTTCTGTCTTTTTAAGCTTTGAATTTATCTTTCTGTGTGGTTTCAGTGGTCTTACCTCCTCATTGTTCATCCTGAGTTTAATCAGCTCCACCTTCAGACCATTGATCTGCTTCACCAGGTCCTTCCAGCTCAGAGTCAGCTCCTGCAGGAGTCTCTTCAGTCCGCTGATGTCCGCCTCCACCGACTGACGCATGGCCAGCTCGTGCTCAAACCTGATAAAACACGAGAATGACTTCCAGAGACTCGCCGGAATGTTGAAATGACTTGGTTGATAGCTGATGATGTTTCGATGTTAAAGGAAACAAAGTCTTACACTCACTTGACTTTGAAGTCGTTGCCGGTCAGCTGGGCATCGTCGACGGCGAGGACGAGGCCGGCGTTTTCACAAGCAGCAAAGGTGATCTAATAAGTTAAAATAGTTAAAAACTTTAAACTTAAAATGATAAAAAAAGACACAAAAAGTTATAAAACTTAAAAAACAAAATGTTAAAATGATAACCCTCTTAGGACAACACTCCTACTCATAAGCGATTGCAACATTTTATTGTAGACATTTATTATACACCATCTATTTAATATATATTACACTACTTGTGTGAACCTTAACATTTGGTTTACTCATTTCAAGCACCAAAACATATTGTTAACATGATTAAAGGTTTGTTTTCACATTAAAAGCGAATATCACCTTATCAGCATTAGGGCCAAATCATCTCTTTACTCATTGGACACATAGGACAAGTTTGGCCTCCCCTTGCATAAAGCTGAGTTTGTTCTGGACAATTTGGTATGAAACACATGGGGATCAGTTACATGCAAATACCCTTAAAAGGTGAATTTAAGAAGAAATGTAAACATCAAAAAAATATTCTAAAAAACAAAGAGTTCTGAGTTTCTGTGCTCACCTTGTCCTGCAGGTCTTTGATGCGGATGAAAATTCCGAAGCCCAAATCTGCGGCACACGACTGGACTGCAGGTTTGGTCTTGTTGTCCAGGAACTGTCTGATCTTCAGCTCCAGGTCGGCGTTGGCCTTCTCCAGGCTGCGCACCTTATCCAGGTAGGTGGCCAGGCGGTCGTTGAGGTTCTGCATGGTGGCCTTCTCGCTGACGGTCACGCCAGCCAGGTTCAAGGCCCCGCCAGCGGGGGAGGAAAAGGAGGCCTTGGAGACATGGATTCCAGTCCCTCCGGCTCCTCCGTACACCCTGCCGACCCCCATGCCGCTGACATGGCGGGAGGAGGAGGAGGACATGGCGGAGCTCCTCATGGGGACAGACACGTAGCTGCTGGAGTAGGAGGTTATGGCTGAGGCTCTGAGCTGCTGGGACGGGGCGGTGGTTGCAGGGCAGGTTGGGTTGCCGAACATGCCAGCTGCGTTAGCCCTGCGGCCTGAAGAGCAAACCGGTCTGAGCGGAGCAGGCGAGGTCTAGCAGGTCGGGGCGGTCTGTACTCCGACACTTTCTCTTATGTCTCTCTTGGCTTGAGAAAGGAAAACAATTGGAAATTGTATGGAGACACACAAAAGCTTGTCATTGGTTATTGAGCAAGGTTATTGTAAAGAAATATTTTCATTGGTTTAGAAAAATATTAATTTGGCTGCTTTCCAATGAGCATACTTCTTGTTTTGTAACAAATACAGTCACTACTATTCTCTATGTTATTTGGGAGCTGTATGGAGTTTTTTTATTCTCTTTATAACCCAAGCAACAACAAAAAAAGGCCTGAGAGGGCCAGTGTAACGCTTATCAGTTCAATTTTCTAAGCACAAACAGACATTTGGAAAAACAGAAAAATGGGTTAAAATATCCATTTTTTAATTTTTTTCCACCATGACAAATTAAAAAATTGGATCTTTAACCAGTTTTTCCAATTTTCTGTTTTTATTCAGAGGATCAGAAATTTAGAAAATTACAAAATTGCGTCTGGGCTCCAATTATTCAATACTGCAATGGGATTCTCTTCCTCTACTTTGCGGAATATGCAGGTCATTAACTGCATATGGACCAAAAAAAACTAAAAACTGAAAGACTTTAGGGTCAGAGGTGCTTGCAACTGATGGTTTTGAGTGGGGGGCAGGC
This sequence comes from Sander lucioperca, assembly GCF_008315115.2. Classification (NCBI taxonomy): domain Eukaryota; kingdom Metazoa; phylum Chordata; class Actinopteri; order Perciformes; family Percidae; genus Sander; species Sander lucioperca. Next base: position 823,920 of record NC_050178.1, read on the forward strand.
GTAGCTAGGCGAATGAGGGAGAGAATATCATTGCAGTATTGAATAATTGGAGCTCAGATGCAATTTTGTAATTTTCTAAATTTCTGATCCTCTGAATAAAAACAGAAAATTGGAAAAACAGGTTAAAGATCCAATTTTTTAATTTGTCAAGGTGGAAAAAAATTAAAAAGTTTTTCCAAATGTCCGTTTGTGCTTAGAAAATTGAACTGATAAGCATTACCTGGGAGCATATTTCTCTCAATGCAATCAAAAACCAAGTTGCTGTTTTTGCAGCACAAAAAGATCAGAATTTGAATCAAAAAACTTTGATTTTGAATCAAAAAGTTTTGCTTGTGAATCAAAAAGTTTTGCTTGTGAGTGAAAAAGTTTTGAGTCTAAAAGTTTTTAGTCAAAAAGTTTTGTGAGTAGTAGATGGCTTAGAAAAGAGTTTCTGTTGGTGGGTGTGGCCATGTCCAGTCATACAGGTACTGACAGATACTGACCGAAAAATGACTGCCTGCCAAAATAGGACTTCACCCAACGTGAAGGCGCAAACAGGCATCCTCAATTTATATTTTTTCACTAAATGCACTCGTCTGTGCAAACATACGTCACGTCATGCAACTGAACGCTAATGTTAAACCCGGCAGCAGCGGCTCTTCCTTGGGTCAGGAGCTGATCTCTGCGGCGCTGCTTAGTCTGTTCCTATGGCTGACAATCCACAGGCAGCATGCACCCAGATAACGTGTTGAACCTTTATTTTCCAACCTCACACAAACACGTTTTATTCAACAGTATTATCACGTTACATTTTAGCACTTCAGAATCAGAATCAGAAAGGGCTTTATTGCCAAGTACGTTGCACATACGAGGAATTTGTCATGGTGTTGTTGGAGCATGTCACACATACAAATATAAGAAGGATAAAAAGATATAAACAATATAAGTATAAACATATAAACACAGTACGTATTAATAACGATAAAATAAATTTAAATAAATAGTAAAATAAGTTAAACAGTAGTGAAAAGGGACGCTACAGCAGAGTAGGTACAGTGGCATGAGGAGCCAGAGGTGGGGTGTGGAGAGAGTCAGGATGGATTCCGAGCCTTGTTTAGAAGGCTAGTGGCGGAGGGGAAAAAACTGTCTATTTGTTTGGTGCATGCCGGTTACTACTGTGGCTAACTTGGCTCCCATTAGCTGGTTAACATGCTAATAATGCTAACGTAAAATAAAATAATACTTAGCTCACCAAAAGAACTGGATCGTAGACGTCATAGATATAGAACAATAGATATGACATGACGTCATAACAAATGGCATAACTGTCCGCCATCTTACTAGGGTATTGTTTACAATTGTCACCTATGGCAGCAAGTATGGTTATCAGCTGTGCAGCACCTAACTGCTTTACCAGAAGGACCGAAGAGACCCAGGAGGCTGGCATCACTTCCCACATGTCAGTAGGAGTAGATAAAGTATTTTTTCTCTTCTTTTTTTTAACTATAAATATAGAAAAGTTGGTGAACTAGCTAGCTAGCTAGTTACGTTACCTAGCAACTGTTAACGGACCGGCTGAGATGTCAGTTATTGGTGATTGCTAGCTAGCTCTTAACAGCATTTATGAACAGCAAACATTGTTTTAGTTGATTGATTTTTTTTAGTTAATTGATTTTTGACCTCAAATAAGACATTTAGTAACGTTAACGTTATAACAGTTTTTTTTTAACACGTCGTTAATATTACCCCTACATTGACTGCTGCGGCTGATTTCACTCAATCTGTGTTAAGTTTTCAGTTAAATTAAAGTTAACGACAAGTACTCTTCTTTACTCCTAAATCTCATTTTATAATATCTCAAGACAAATCCAGCAAGCTAACGGTACGTTAAAATATAACGTTACACATAGAGTAAAGTTACGTTACACAAATCAACATTAGCCACATCCAGCAACACGGAGCCCTAACCGACCAGCCGCACTTAACGTTACATTTTCACCAGCTAACATTAGCTCCCCAAACATTAGCCATGTTGAATCCTGCTGTCACTCATCATATATTAACATCTAGTGTTGTCAGTTTACCTCATGCCTTTACACGATTTTCCTTTCAGTAAAGCAAATTAAAACTTAATAATCCATGTCTTGATGAGGTAAAGTAACTTAAATCCAGAAAGGATTCCTACTTCAGCAGCAAAGTCTCCGCATTACTATCGTAAATGTAATTTCCATAACGTTAGCGCAATGAAAATTGCGACAAGTCCATCAGCAGTTCTGGTGAAGTCATTATAGTCTTTATCAACAAAAACTCATTGAAGCTAGCGAGGCTCTTCAACTACTCCGCTCATCGTCAAAACTAACTCCATGCCGGCCGGTTGACAGGAAGAAAACAAACGCTAAACAGGAAGTAGCGGGGTTGATGGGAAATGTGGTCTTATAGTTGAGATAAAATCTACACACATAAATAAATGTATTAATAAATTACAGTTGGATGTTTCTCTCATGTGTCTTATCGTAACTACCGCTCTATAGACCATAATACTGAATCTGTTTAGGATTTCTGCATTAAAATAATATTGTTTAATGTATATTAGCCATTCAGAATACCAAAGAAAGTTTTTTACATATTAAGTTAAGGCAAAATTGAAAAAATAAAATTATTACCTGCAGTATAAATGCAAAATTATGAGATTATCTTTATAATTGAACGAATTACTTGTTCTCTTGGAGCTATATCAATCAAAATTCCACCCAAATCTTTATTTTTTGTTTCTTTCTAGAAAGGCACAGTTGTCTTACAGTCATTAATTTGAATTAAAACCACTATTGATGTATTGGTAGAAAAATATAAGGATTATAAAGACAACATGAGCCTCTTTCCCCATTGATTCCAATTGAAGCAATTCTAAAACTTAACCCTGGTAAGATGGCCACCAAGTGGTTCCATCCTGGAATGGCAAGTCAGAATTACATGTCATATCTATTGTTCTATATCTATGGTAGACTTCTTGGAGTGTCTGTTAGCACAGTTTATCTATCTTCCGAAAGTGTAAAAGTGTACCTTTAAGTGAAGATACTGGATTCCGCCTACCAGAGCTGCAGCCGTGTATCTATTGGCTGCAATGCTGGAATGTGGGTGTGGCCATGCCCAGTCGTACCCACCAATAAAAACTCTTATCTAATCCTTTTTGACTTGCAAGCAAAACTTTTGGATTCAACAGGAAAACCTTTTGTGATGCATAAAATACAAACTTGGTATTTCATTGCAGTGAGAGAAATATGCTCTCAATTTTTTTTGCTTGGGTTATAAAGAAACAAAAAATAACTCCATATCTGGAGGTCAGAGGTCAAGAGGCCTCATTGAAAATGGCCATGTCCAATTGTTACCTTGCCAAAATTTAGCCTCATTTTGAAGCATTGTTTAGTTTCACATGACACCAATATAGTTTCTCTGTAGCTTTAAAACGGGGCCCGCTAGAGCTTCTGAAAGATTCAGGGCTGAGAAAACATTTGATACTGGAGCCCCTCATTTCTAATTTTAACATCACAAGTCCATTGGAAAGACATTCATATAAGATTGAGAAAATTTATTTTTTTAATGCTAAAATTATGTATAATCATTTATGACTTTTCCCCCATTTTCCCATGAAATACTGAATAAAAGTAAATTATGTGTTACCATGCATCCCGGTCTCCTAATAATTAAATTCCTATGCAACCATAAACTGAATTCTTACGTATGGATGGAGGAGCAGGAATGGAGCCTTGCCTGTCGGCTCCTCCTGTCTCCTGAATAACCTGACAGTCCGGTCCTGTCAGTCCACAAGGAGCCCAGAAATCCAGTCTGACCACAAACGCCTCACAGCTCACAGTTCTATCCTCAGACAAGGCAATTATGAAACAGCTCACAACAGCCGTGGTATTTTGGGATTTTATCACAGCTAAGGGGCGGAAATGTCAGAAAACGTGAATTAGTGTTTCCCAAAGCCCAAGATGACGTCTTCAAATGTCTTGTTTTTTCCACAACTCAAAGAAATTCAGTTTACTGTCACAGAGGAGAGAATAAACTAGAAAATGTTCACATTTAATGAGCTGCAATCAGAGAAGTTTGACTTTTGTTTTAAATAAAAAATTACTCAAACCGATTAATCTATAATCAAAATAGTTGGTAATTAATTTAATAGTTGACAACTAATCCATTATACGTTGCAGCTCTAATTTTTTAGTCCTCTAGAATCAAAGTAAGTACTAAGCACCAGCCTTCCTTTTTCATTTCATTTCAACTTTGTTTGATTGAAGAACTTTTTTTTCTGCATCCAATTGTTTCCTTTCCCAAGACAAGAGAGACATGAGAGAAAGTGTCAGAGTGTAAGGGAAGTGAGTGTGGACACTTTCTCTGTCAGCTGCAGACCGCCCCGACCTGCTGGACCTCGGCTTAGACAGGTTTGCTCTCTGGCCTTTCATGTGACCCACCTGGCATGTTTTGCATCCCTACCTGCCCTGCGACCAGCGCCCCAACCCCCCCACCCACCCGCCTCAATTTGAGGCATAAAAGTAGCCTCGGCCCCCGCAGCTCTTCACTCTCCGCTCAGAGCCAACAACCAACCGACCCTCAGCCATGAACTCCTTCCCCAGCGACAGCAGCTACATGTCCGCCCACGCCCGCCAGGTCGACAGCATGTGGGTCAGCAGCATGGACGGAGTAGCCGGAGGGACTGGAAACCTTGTCTCAAGGACTCCTAGTCCTCCTGCCGCCGGTGCCTTCAACCTGGCCAACAGCGTCAATGTGAATGTTAGCAAGAAGGCCACCATGCAGAACCTCAACGACCGCCTGGCCACCTACCTGGATAAGGCCCACGACTTGACGGACCTGCAGGATCATGTGAGCACAGAAACTCAGAAATCTTTCATTTTAAGAGCATTTTGTTGTATTTACACATTTTCTTAAATTCAAATTTTAAGGGTATTTGCATAAAACTAATCCCAGTTTGTTTCATATCAAAATGTTTGGAACAATCTGAGCTTTTTGTAAAGTGAGGCCTGAATGTGTCCCCGAGCAATGTGTAAAGAGATAATATTGCCCTGAAAAGTTGAAACCTTTACTCATGCAGAGGCAAGAGCATATCTTTGGGTTCAACATTGGGGGGGGGTTGAGATCTCCACTTTTGAGCAAAATTTTAATTTTGAACGTCAAACACTTCATTTTCTGCAATCTAGTGAATTTTTCTGCAACATTTTGTGCCTTTTCTGCATCAATGTATGGTTCAAATGTCTTTATTTATGTAAAGGAAATTATAATAGATTGTTTTGGGGGGGATGCACTGGCCAGATTTGATTATTGGGGGGGTTGTAACTCCCCCATCCCCCCTGGAAATGACACTAATGTGTAGAGGAATTGTTTTGGTGCTTGACATGAGTAGTCTTAGGTTCACAAAAGTATGTAATATATGATTAAAATTAAAGTCAGTAAAATCGCTTTTTGAGTAGGAGTGTTGTCTGTTAGGGTTAGGCGTGTAGTTTGTCCTCAGAGGGTTAACATTTTAACATTTTGATTTTTAAACTTTTTTTCTTTTTAGGTTAGTTTAGTTTTACAAGTTTTTGTGTCTTTTTTTTTTTAACATTTTTGTTTAATGTTTTTAACCTTTTTAACTTTTTCAGATTAACTTCGCTGCCTGTGGAAACGCTGGCCGTGTCCTCGCCATCGACGACGCCCAGCTGGCCAGCAACGACTTCAAAGTCAAGTGAGTGTGAGACTTTGTTTCCTTTAAAGGTGCAGTAAGCGATGCTAATCCAATACACCAATTTGTTGAATCTCTCCTCACGCTCAACTAGCTCTCTATTTTCTGTATGCGCTGAAAAAAATGTGAACGTGCCGGCCTGCCAGTAGTTATCTGTCCGTGAATCTGGGGGGTGGAGCTCCTGAACGGGGGGTCGTATTAGTTCAAGTTACTTTATTTGTAACCAGAGGTAGATTTTGTTTGCAGTAGAGTCCTCATACACACACATGGGAAAAAACAAAGAGGCACATATCACACATCATTTAACTTAAGATAGTGGAAATTAAGAAATGGCAAAAATTAAAAAGTTTTTAATTCCCCATACAAACTACTCTTTAAAGCACAATGTCAAAGTAGTTTTATCCACTTTGTTGAATGTTACTTACTTCATCTTCATAGTAAGAAAAGCCATCACTTTAAGTCTCAGATAAATAAAGAATAAAAAAGTCAAAACAAAATGAACTAGAACTGCAAGCAGTTATGACGGGGCCCAAGCCACCCACGCCAGTCGCCCCCGACGCCCGGGGGAGCGCGCGAAAGCGGAACCCGAAGCCGGGCGGAGGGGAGGCGAACGTCGCTAAACGTCGAGAGGCGCGAGCCACGACGTCTGCGGTGCGTCGCCGTCGCAAAAGTAGCGGTCGACTGTTCACCTCCACGCGTGTACGGACCGCCTTTAAGAATTCTCTACAACAAACAAACTTCTTAACCCCCCTGACCGCGGGACACAGCTGAGAGAAATGAGAGAGTGACCGAGAGGGTGGAGGGGGGAGGCAGGCGTGGTGGTTGAAGGAGCGGGGGAGGCGGTCAAGTTGTTGTAAACGACGTCACAGGCGCCGATTTATGTTTTCCTCCGTGGGTGCTTCGTGGGAAATTAAGCATCGATGCCACCGACGTAACCGATCACGCTACGACGGACGCTCCACTTAGCACCAACTGCAATGTTTAATTGCACGGTATCGCCGCCTACGAATGGTGTAGATTTTGGATTGAAAAAGTGAGAGAAAAGAGTTGCATTTGTCCACTGTGAAGGTTGTAGAAACTTTGTCAGGTGGGTTAAGATGTTTGTTTTATTGTAAAAAACCAAAGGAGCACGCAAAAGTAAAAACTAAAACCTAACGGTAAGAGGCAAACGTCAGTAAATATTGAGAAGTGTGAGCTGCAAGGTCTGTGGTACATTTCCATTGCAAATATCCCATTACAATTGAGTAAAAGGGCCAAAACATGTATACGTTGATTATAGCGCCCCCTAATGGCCGATCTTCGCCAAATTTGGTAATGAGCCTCGGAGCCGCATGCCGAACGAGCACCACAAGTTTCGTGTTGATTGCATGTACTGTGGCAGAGATATTGCAATTGCAAATTCCCCATTCAAATGCATTGAGTTATTGGCCAACACAAATAAAGGTTGCTTATAGCGCCCCCTGAAGGCCGATCTTCGCCAAATTTGGTAAAGAGCATCAGAGTGGCATCTTGAACAATGACATTAAGTTTCTTGCTGATAACATTTAATTTGGCCGAGATATGATATGATACGTGTGCGGTAGCTAGCTATGCAAATTTGTTTGGTCGTCAAATGCGCATACTTTAACGTAGCAAAATTCCTTGGGTAACTTTTGGTCAGGTCCATCTGGAGATGCTACCTACCAGGTTTCGAGCTGATCCGTCGCACGGCCTAGGACGAGTTCGTAAAAGTTGGTTTTGCACATTGCGCGATTTTGCGAAAAAGATTTTAAGCAAAAATGGGCGTGGCCTATATCATGTGATTCAGCTTGATTCAAGGAACAAGTGGATGTATGGTTTTCTAATGTGCGATGTGTAATGTGGGAGATAAAGGCAAAAAACCATTATAGCGCCACCTAGTGGTCCACATGTGTAATGTTTGGTAGGTGTGGTCCATGACCCATTGTCTATCTACCCTGTAAATTTAAAGTTGTTCACATTAGTGTAAGTGGTGAATCTAGACTTGGGTCCCATAGGCCACGCCCACTTTGACCCCTCAGTACCCCACTCTAGACATTGCCTCAGAAGTGTCCCTAGATGGTGCCCATCAAATTTTGTAAAAATCAGATGAGCCGTTCATGAGATATAAACTTTTTGTACTTGTAGCGCCCCCTAGTGACCAATCTTTGTAAAACGTGTGGGGCACCTCCAGAGGGTCATGGCAAACAAGAATCTAAAGTTTGGCGTTGATAGCCTTAATTTTGGCTGAGATATGGCAAAGTTGGTGTTTTCATAGTTAGCTACGCAAATTTGTTCGTGCGTAATATGCGCAATTTTTATCCTATAAAAATTCTTTTTATTAACATTTTGTCAGGTCGGTCTGGAGATGCTACGGTCCAAGTTTCGTGCAGATCGGTCGCGCGGTCTAGGAAGAGTTCGAAAAAGTAGGTTTTTGATAAATCGCGATTTTTCCCTCATAAAAGTCTAGGCGGAAATGGGCGTGGCCTATATCACGTGATTCAGTTGGATCCAGGGAACACGTGGATATATGGTTTTTAAATGTGAGGTGTACGGTGTGGGAGTTATAGGGCCAAATGCGTTTTTTCTGCTATAGCGCCACCTAGTGGTGGAAGTGGGTGTATTTTTGTGCCTGAGGTCCTTGCGGTGATTCAGACCATTCCTGAAAATGGCAACCCACCACCATGTACGGTTTAGGCTGTAGTCGGAGTTTTAGGCGGAGAAGAATAATAATAATGAAGAGGAAAAATCAGTAGAAAAACAATAGGGTTCTACAGCCCTGCTGTATGAACGGCATAGCTTTGCTATTGCCCGTTCTTACAGACTCGGGCTTGGACCCCTAATTATTTATTTTCTGTTCTGCAGCACCGCCAAGACCAGCACCAAGACCAGCTCTAAGACCAGCACCATGACCAGCACCCAGACCACCACCATGACCTCCAAGGTGGTGATCACGCAGGAAGTGGACGAACACAGTTACATGACAAGGATACCAGAACCAGCTGCTATAACGTTTAAACGGAGTCGTTCTCCGTTTTTTCAATAAAGATGAAGTCAGACATTGTTTCACGCGTTTTTATTTCACACTGACAGATCAGCTGCTGGTCTGACTTTCTTAAAGAGAATCCTCGCTGATGTGTAACTGATGAGGACACTTTTTAAATGTTTATTGACTTTCTTGGCTCACACAATATTTTTTTAAATTGCAATTGGGTTGCATCTGTAGGAGGATTTTGTTAAAGTACAATCCCTGTAAATGGATAAAAACATTTAAAATGGCTGACTTTCTGTTGGGTTTGGCTCCAACAGGCGTTGTGGTAGGTCTGGTTATGATACAAATGCCTTCTAAATTTTATCCATCTAGGTGAAACGTACTACAGGGGATACTTATTTGAATAAGATCTATAAAATATAAAAAATTTTAGTGGTTTCACACTTTTATTTCACACACGCAGCTTTTTGATTAAGTAGAGGGATAATGTAGAGCGATACTGCCTCGCCTGCCATGTTAGCATGTGCTAGCATGGGTTGGCATGTTATCATCTGCTACCACAACTCCGATTATTAATTAAAATACATACTAATTCTTTAAAAGCACATACATACACACTACTCATCCATACGTACTGCTAAAGTACCGACCATATTCAGATGCTTATACAGATATGCTACTCAAACATAAAAGCATAAATAATAAACTAATATTCTATTTCCTTTTCACTGATCAAGTTCCTGTTGTTCTGTACCACATTTCGTCTGTGCTGAAACTATTTTACAAATCTAGATATCAACAGGTTTTTGGTGCACAAACATCGCAACGGCAGCCTTTTCAAAAAGGTGGTTAAAGGAATGAAAGAGGGACGTCGTGTTCGAGGCTTGAACACTGACAAAAATCCTATTTTACATCGTTGCATGTTAAAGCTATAGTGGGTAGTTTCTGTCACACCCATGAGGAATTCTAAGTAGTGACAACAACACTGTCGGCGCGTCCACATGATACAAGCCTTCGGTGATCGTGCAACCCCCCCCTCCACGCAGTTGCTAGTAGCCTAGGAGGACGCGGAGGATTCAAAAAACATGATGGACTCTTCAGAAGAGGTAACTATCTTCACTCGAGTGTCTGCGCGGGAAAGTCACCAGACGTCACAATCTTCTGAACATAGCCATACTGAGAAATACAGAGAGAGTTGTGTGGAGCTGATAGTCTTAATTAGCTTTGTAGCAACTCATTTGGCAATGGCTTGAATGTAACAGACGTTCATTAATATCAAAAAGTTACGCTCTAAAGCTTTAACGGGAATGTTAGTGAAATATTTATTTTCATTAGCCAAAATTCAACTAACATATTTTCAACTTTACATTACATTTTGCATCTAAATTTGGTAATTTGAATTTGGGCAAGTTGAGAGTTTATTAGTTGAATTTTATACACTGTATTTTGTATCTGAATTTGGTATATTGAATTAATTAATGTTGAATTTGTGAACTTAGAAAACTAAAGGTGAAAATGAGTTGTTGAAAATTTGAAGAGTTAAATTCAGAGTCAAAACAATTCATGTAGTACACAATTTAAATGCATAAATATTCAGTGCTAGAAATGCAGATTTACTTCCATACAAAGCCTCGATGCAGCGTCATTATGAGCCCACTAAACAGTCAAAAACATCAGGACGATATTCATAACAACACGCAGGCACGTGCACACATAGACATCAAAAGGGGCTCGAGCACCTGCCCTTTTTCTTCCTCAAGAGAAAGTGCCCTTTTTTCTGGATGCATGCTTTTTTTTTGTTTTTTTTTATAATGATTATAGCCTATATATATATATATATATATATATATATATATATATATAGCCTACAGTATTACTTTACTGCAAAATAAATACATTTGCAGTCCCTTCCAGAAAGTTTTTCTTGCCTTGTGTGGAGGTGAGTGGTGATGAACAAAAGACTAAGCAGCCAGTCTTCTGTCTTTGTAACATGCATGAGCTACTAGCTTATGTAATACGTTAGCTAAGGTGTAGCTGAGGCATCATGGCCCTACAGGCTAATATACTGTACTTAATGGAGACACTCCAGGTGAACAGCTACAGTAAAATCTGTCTAATAACGTCATTACAATCGCCACATTGATATGCAAATTAGGCGTTAACTAATTAAAATGCGCTAATTTGCATTCATTTGACAAGGCCCAGTTAATAAGTTATGAGTCCCCGTTAAATGTCAGGTTTGAATATGTAGATTCATTTAGAAGAAATCTACAGATTTAGCCTAAAACAAATACCATCTAAATGTTTATTTTGGAAGTTTTATTTCCATTAGAGTAGAAGAAGACATGGAAGCAAAATAGATCAAAATCTCTAAATTGACCACAACATGAAAAAAGTATCCTGCAGTAAACAATAACTTCATCAATTTGATCGTAGGCTCATCATCTAATAATAACAGTGTTTTCATTATTGGTGCAGTGTTTTTACCTGTAAGATTAACAAAATTGCGGCAGCAGCCTTTTTCAGTTTAGTGTGAAGATTTAGGGTTGAGATTTATCAGTGTTACTTATTCCAATAGCACCAAAAGAATTAAAATGATTCATTGCCATTTGCAAAATTACCAAATTCTTAGTGAAATTATGTCCGTCTCCTTGGTTATTCTCAATAAATACTTGAAACTAGTAGCATCATTGTGCCAGCGTTTCCTTTGGTGTTTAACCTGATGAAAACTAAAAAGTCTGTGTGAACTGATTATTTTGTTGAGTATTTATTAAATATATTGAACAATTGCGTAAGGGAAATGAGATAAATTGGAAAGGTATAATATATTTAACTTTTTGTTTAAATTTCAAATGATAATTATATATTAACTATTAGGCCTTTTTTTCCTTGCGCCCCTGCTGCCCAAAATGTCTTTTCACGTCCCTGACAACACGATTAAATAACAAGATGACAGAAGTACAGTTTAATGTCAACATAGGCGGTGAGCAGGTGACATAATTTTGGCACAAATGGAACCCCACAAAATCCAAGAGGAGAAATAATATAAATTATGAAAGAAGTGGGTCATATTGAGCTGTATGAAAAATACCATATAGTTCATCTTAGCTCGGTAGAATCTGAACTGCTGTGTTGATCTGAGACTTTTGAAGGAAATCCAACTCTTTTTAGTCAGCCTTTAATTGCAACTTTATGAAGTGTTTAATATTCAGGAATGATATCAGTAAAACTGTGTAACTGTAACCAGTTGTGTAGTCTCCCTGGAGACGTGAGCTATGTTAGGTGGATAGGTATATCACTAAGAAAGTGTGTATACTATATTTCAATGGCTTTTTGCTGATGTTGCTGTAAATTGACAAAAAAGGAGGTAGATACTCCATTTTGTGTGTTCGATAATTCATAGAACTATAAACTATTTATATTTAACGTATTCCTCAGCAGAGGAGCTGTTCACAGCGAGCAGCTCTGATAGGAAGTCTGGCTAAACTCGGTCATCTTCAGTGTGTTTGCTGCCATCAGAATAACTTCAGTTTATTACAAACTCATCAACAGCAGATGGTTGTTTTAACATCAAGTCCCTGAACAAACATGTGGGCCAGCAGGAAAACAGCTTTAAATGAAACTGTGATCCGATTTAAATCATTTTAGAGGAGAAATGAGTGGGAAAAACTGCTGAGCAGTGCTGTTCACGGCGGTGAAGAGGTGAGGTTTGGAGGCTCCACAGACAAAATGCAGAGATCATCAGAGCTCTGCGGGACTTCAACATGAAGACACACGAGTCCGCTACCGGCCCCGTCACTGTCACACTGCAGCACTTCTCCCACATTTAGTTTGGAGGCTTTTATCAGTGAAGAGAAAACACAAAGTGGCATCCAGACTGCATGGAGGAGTCACCGACCGGGATGGGCTGAGTCTCCACGGTTCTCATGGTGTGTTTAAGTGCACCGCTCTTCTCTGTAGACTACTTTTCATCAGTCAAGACAGAAGCTTGAGTAGAAAATGGCAGAAGTAGCTCCAGCCGCCTCCCCAGCCAAAGGCTAAGAAGCCGGTCAAGAAAGCCGCTCCTAAAGCCAAGAAGCCCGCAGCGGCCAAGAAGCCCAAAGCAGCGGCAGTTAAGAAGCCAGCAGCCGCTAGCAAATCCCCAAAGAAGGCCAAGAAACCTGCAGTGGTCAAGAAAGCAACCAAGAGTCCCAAGAAGGCCACAAAGAGCCCAAAAAAGGCGACCAAGAGCCCCAAGAAAGTGGTCAAAAAGGCCCCTGCAGCCAAGAAAGCCCCCACGAAGAAGGCTGCCAAGCCCAATGTAAATACACTGGTCCAATTAAATAAGGCCACGCATCATACAGATGTCCTTTGATCATTTATTTCCACCTTTTCATCGTAAGACACTGTGAAAACTACAAAAAAAATAAACACATAAAATACAATGAGTCAAATATACTTCTTTCAGTCATTTTACAGTCTGTTAAGCACATTTCCTTAAGTAGACGGGCCCCACAATGTTATCGTCACAACAGTACAGAAAGAGCATTAAATGCAAAGAAATTACAACAAATATTAAACACAAATATGACAAGGCTGAAATACAACAAGCACAATTACCGTGTGCGCCTCTTGGACCGTGTAAAATCTTTGTTTGAGGCCGTACATTTTTTCTCTGCAGCCACGTTGGCTCTCTCTCTGTATTCCTCTAACCCACAATGCAACAGGTGAGGCCTTCACTAAACTCTGGTCATTTGACCTTTGACCTCAACATCAAAAATTACATTTGTAATAAAGAACAACAAATTTAAACAATACAACAATAGTACAATTTTAAATCCAACATCCCTTTTTAAACTCTTATTTATTACATTTTTAATGTTTTTAATTACTGTATGAATTCAAACACTAATGAAATTAGCAAAATATAGACTTAAGCATGAAAACTCAGTAACACTGTCCCTCAGACAGTTACACCCAAAGTAAAGAAGGCAGCACCCAAGAAGAAGTGAGCTGTAGTCCGTCTCATCAACAAATGGCTCTTTTAAGAGCCACCACATCATCCTCAAAGTGCATTGTCCTTTTCAATCTTGTTCTGTCATTAACAACACACTTAATTATATCAGCAGTTAACACAATGGTTATAATTTATTAAGTCTTTACAATAAGAAGCATGGCCTACTTAAACTAAAATGAACAAGCTCCTAAATTTCTGTTTTTTTTTTATATATATATATAAATATCACAATTGCTTCAAAATCCCACAGAAAGTGAGCATCAACTTGTCTGTGGAAGTGCAATCAAATCTAAAAGTTAAACTGGTTTCACACATGACTGTAAAAATTATCGTTTTATTAAAATAACTGGTAAACCAGTAAGGACAACAAATCTTAATTTAAAAATTAGAGATTAAACTTCATTTCATACCAAAACAAGAACACATTTTCACTTTTATCCAATGTATTCACACAATTTTAATAATCCAGTAAAAAAACACACATATTGCTACAAATTTAATTAAAAAAGGATACAGGATTATTTGTCTTTTGGATAATTAAAAAAAAAAAGTGTAGATTCGTGATCTATAGTGGTTTAGAAACAGTACATCTACTTCCATAGATAAATTGTTTGGCCATTAGAATCACACTATTAAACATTTCTTTTTTCAAGTTACAAGTCTGATATCTAAAATAACATCAGCTTTGGGACGGTTCAGAGCCGGTTCTGGGACGGTTACTTTGTGTTGACGCATGGGCAATCTCAGTCACAAAGCTCAGCCAATCCTGTACGAGCAACAGCACAGTCTCATTTGCATCAGGCGAATATAAAGCAGGCGTCCGGAAAGTGATTTTGTTATCTGTTTCAGGAACTCTAATCTGAAGCAAAGATGCCGGCAGAAGCTACAGTGAAAGCGCCTAAGAAGGGCTCCAAGAAAGCTGTGACTAAGACCGCAGCCAAGACCGGAAAGAAGAGGAGAAAGAGCAGGAAAGAGAGCTATGCCATCTACGTGTACAAGGTGCTGAAGCAGGTCCACCCCGACACCGGCATCTCTTCCAAGGCTATGGGCATCATGAACTCGTTTGTGAGCGACATTTTTGAACGCATCGCTGGCGAGGCCTCCCGTCTGGCTCACTACAACAAGCGCTCCACCATCACTTCCAGGGAGATCCAGACCGCCGTGAGGCTGCTGCTGCCCGGGGAGCTGGCCAAGCACGCCGTGTCTGAGGGCACCAAGGCTGTCACCAAGTACACCAGCTCTAAGTAAACCATCCCGCTGCTGTAATCTACTGAACTAAACCAACGGCTCTTTTAAGAGCCACACACTTCTTCTTAGAGAGCAAAGTTTTGTTCAGTCATGTTTGGCTACAAAGTATCATCGTTTTAAACTGCATTTCTATGATCTTTGTAGTCTATCATAGACCTGCACTATCTAGAGTTTGTATTTAAATATTAAGAGTAACTTTCTTAATTGTTTTCCACGTATAATTACTATCTTTATCCTTGTTTTACCTGACTTGTTTCATTGGGTCAGAGTAATAAAATTTCAATTGTCTGGCACATATTGCGGAACTGACATTAAAATTGACCTGCCAATAAACAATTCTCTTGTAATCTTCAAAAATGTACCACTTAAAATTGGGTTTTTATAATGGGCACTGTTACTTGGTCTTTATCAGTGCTTTCTGTCTTCGCCTTACATTGTTCTATTACCGGTTGACTTTACATTTAGGCTACTATAGTGTTTTTACTCTATAGCTGTGAACAGGTACACCAGCTCAAAGTAAACCTGTCAGACCAACAGCACAGCTCTTTCAAAGTGCTCATTATGCTTTCTGGCTTTTTCCCCCAACCTTTATTGTGGTTTTTTTTTTTTACAGCTTTTATTAAGAGCCACACTTCTTCTAAGAGCATAGTTTCATTCAATCATGCCATTTTTTAATTATCCATGAATGTTGTCACCTGTTTTTTGATATAGTGAAAGTTCCTTAATATCGCCATAATCATGGGCATGATTAATGTCTTTGTTATTGCTCTGTGTTTTACAGTTCTATTACACCATAGACTTGACAATATTATTCTACAGAAAAGTACACAAATGGTCCCGCAGCTGTAATCTACTAAACTAACGGCTCTTTTAAGAGCCACACTTCTTCTAAGAGAGCAGTGTCATTTCATCATGTTTATATAAAAACAAAGTATCCATGAATTGTGTCACTAAATGTTTTTACATGTACAATAAAGAAAGGTCATTGTAATAGCCTATTGTGTATTTATTAATATAATGGGCATTATTTGGTCTATATCATTGCTTTTGTGTCATGCTTGGTTCTACTTCTTGTAGACTTTACATTTAGGCTACTATTTTGTTTTTACTCTATAACTGTGACCAGCCCGCCGTGTCCGAGGGCACCATGAAGGCCGTCACCAAGTACACCAGCTCCAAGTAAACCTTCCCGCTGCTGCAATCCACTAAACCAACGGCTCTTTTAAGAGCCACACACTTCTTCTTAAAGAGCAAAGTTTCATTAAATTATGTGTTTGGATACAAAGTATCCAAGAATGTTTTCAGTTATCGCTTTTTACATTAGTTTTCTTTTCTAAACTTTGTTTTTGCCTAACATTTGTGCTATTATATATTGTGTATCTTATCTTTCTTAATTGTATATAATACTATTTTTTTTATAAATGTTGTACCTATCCTTATTACACCGTGGGTCGGAGGGAAACAAATATTTCCTCTACATATGTACCACTTACATTTGGGTTTTTATAATTATAATCTGCAATGTTACATGGTCTTTATCATTGCTTCAGTGCTTTGTGTCTTACTTTGTTCTATTACTTGTAGACTTTACATTTAGGTAACTATAGTGTTTTTACTCTTCACTATGGCTGTGAACAGGTACACCAGCTCGAAGTCAACCTGCTGTCAGACCAACAACACGGTAACTTTAAGAGCCAAAGAATTGGGGCATTTCAATTTATGGGGGTGCTTTAAAAATTATTTGTGCATAACTCTGCTGTTTAATGTAAAATGAGCCCAGATTAAAATGCACACTAATCACCACCTTCTGCCAACAAACATTGCCTCCATAATTATTTATTCAGGGTTTATTCAGTTCCTTAAACTCTGCCTTCATGTAGAGTAAATGTAAATGGATTGCATTTTAGTCTTTACTACTTCTTCTCATTATTTGGAGAAAGTAAGTCATTATTTTGAGATACAAAGTAATTATCTTGAGAAAGTTCCTTATTATAAATACGTGCAAAATCTTTTTTTCATCACATTGGCAGAAATGAGCTTCCTTTCTTTTTAAAGACCTTTTAAGTTTAAGCAAAACAAGTTTATACATAGCCTACAGAAGGCTACATGTTATATTAAAAAATAACATGTTCAAATCAGAAATGTGTTTCCATAGTATAGGCCTACGATCTGAAATCTTAAAATGTCATGTTATTTGTCATATTTAACTATTTTTGCAATCCCACATTTCTTTGCATTTGTATTTAAACGGACAAATTGACTAGGCCTATTATGAATAACAGGGACCAGATCATATTACCATAAGAATTCGAGGCAAACTATAGCTGGTTGCAGTGATATCACATAGTCAGGTTTGTGGACAGCAGAATTTAGAAATATGAACCTGTGTTTGGAGGCCCATCATGTCAAATCCATCAAGGATCAATGCCAGCGGGTAACCGCCTAGCTTCACACCCAGCACCCAGTGTGTTTACCACCACCGAAAACTTCCCCAATTTAAACTAAATAAAACACATTGATGCAGTTATTTCCCTTTTATTCTATCCTCACATGTCTCTGCTTACTGGAACACCACTGTCATATGTAATACACATCACCTTTAGATGTTTTAAAAGACAAAATGTGAGGAAAACTCGCTGCGAGTTGTACAAAACGGCCGTGTATCCGAGAGATTTGAAGTCTCCTGGAATCAAATAAACGAGTCTTCGTCGCCAAACATGAGCTCAGTGTGAAGGGGAGAAAGTCTGCTCACCGCTACAATAACTATTGTGCTTTAAAACGTTTCTCTTCTATGAATTTTATCCCTAAATTGTGAAAGAGAAAGCACAAAGTGTCGCCACATTTTCAGCAGGGCAGCGGAGCGGCTGTGGATTGACTCTCCACGGTTCTCATGAGCTTTATAAGTCCCGCCTCCTGCCTGAGAGTGAACAGCAGACTGTTAACGCGACAGAGAAAGACAGACATGGCAGAAGAAGCTCCAGCAGCTCCAGCAGTTCCCGCGGCGAAAGCCCCGGCCAAAGCTCCCAAGAAGAAGGCAGCTCCCCGGGCAAAGAGTGACGGACCCTCCCTCCCGAAGCTTATCCTTGACGCCGTGACTGAGTCCAAGGACCGTAAAGGCACCTCGCTTCCGGCTATCAAAAAGACGTTGGCCACCAAAGGCATCGACCTGGAGAAGTCCAACAAACGCATCAACACCGCGGTGAAGAAGCTGGTGACCGACGGAAAGCTGGTCCAGAATAAAGGGATCGGGGCTTCCGGATCCTTCAAGCTCCCCAAGCCTCAGCCTAAAGCCGCCAAAACGGCCAAGAAAGCTCCCGTTAAAGTGAAGAAACCCGCTGCCAAGTCCCCGCAGAAGAAAACAGCGGCTAAGAAAACAGCAGTAAAGAAGACGGCAGCTAAGAAAACCGCCGTTAAGAAACCAGCAGCCAAGAAACCAGCAGCCAAGAAGTCTCCTGTGAAGAAAGCTGCCAAAAAGCCAGCAGTCAAATCTACTCCCAAGAAGGCTGCCCCGAAAAAGGTCGCCAAGAAGAAGACCCCTGTGAAGAAAGCTCCGGCAAAGAAAGCTGCAGCGAAGAAGACCAAGAAGTAAAGTGGCTCTTTAATCTGCACTCAGTGCTCCAAAAGGCTCTTTTAAGAGCCACCACACATTCACCAAAGAGCTGTTAATTCCTACATTATCCTGTCTGTTTTCGTTGTTTGTTTTTCTTCTGTGTTATTTATTCAATCAAAACATTTCTACATGAAATATGCTGGTAAAGTTTAATTTGTTTGCAATTAAACTAATGTGCTATATTTTCAAAGAACAAACCCAATCTGAATATAATTTCCAACACTAGTCCTTCGGTGCTTTGTCCTCTGAACGACACAGGATGGCGCTAACACACAAAAAGTGAGTAACACTACTTCTGAATTTAGCCACAGATTCAAAGAAGAGATGTTTTTCTAAAACCTTATTTCATTTATATAAATATTTACTTATGAACCCTAACTATTTATATAAAAATGAAATGTGCACAGAGTTTACATTTTAATGCATAGTATATCAAAAGAAGCATGCGATGATCAACACTATTGTTTCATCAACTTCACACTCAATGTATTTTTTTCTGATTGTAAATTAATATATTACAGTCCCATTGAGATTAAGAATCCTGTTTTTCAAGAGAGCCAAGACAAGAAAGGCAAGTTAAATCACAGTTAATATTGTTCAAAATAACAATCAACCCTCTGTTTTATCAAGTTATGAGTAAAGTTACATAACCTGGTCCACTTCAAAACATCGACATCTCAATGCATCTACATGTTTCTGTTTGGATTTGAAATAATTTAGCTGAATTAATGAAAGAATATTAATTCATTCTGTACTATAACTTCCATAGTGTGGATAAACTATAGTAACCAGGTGTGTTTTGACGAATAACTATTTTATTAACAACCGTTTTCAACGTCCACCTAGACAACTTGTGTTCTGACATATTGTTGTAAACAGGGATGGGTTACATGTAATCCGCATAATGTAGTCAGATTACAAATAAATTAACTATAATCATCCCAGATTACACGTGAAAAAGTGTAATAAAATGATACATTGATAAGGATTACTTGACAATGTAATATCTTATAAATTCTACAGATTTCTCTAAATCTTAACCTGAAAGTGACTTGTAATGCTTAGTAAAATGTGCGAGAATTCATGTTTCTTTTTTTCAAATTCAATCACGACAAACAGCAGGAAAAATAAACCACAGATGAAAGTAATTAAGTAAAAAATATTGACATAACCTAAGCTTTAGCCTACTGTTTCAACCCTTATATTTCTAACATTGATGCGACAGCAGCCGTTATCGAGCTGCTGTGTGAGTTTTACTTTGTCCAATAGTTACTCAGCTACAACCCGCGTGTCTCCCGGTCTGGACCAATCAGAGCTGCCCTGGCTCCGGCAGTTCCTTTATAAAGCCGCTGTTCACTCCGAGCAGTATTCATTCTTGAGCTGTAACCACGGAGAAGACTGAGAAACTAAAATGGCAAGAACCAAGCAGACCGCTCGTAAATCTACCGGAGGCAAAGCCCCCAGGAAGCAGCTGGCCACCAAGGCTGCCCGTAAGAGCGCCCCGGCAACCGGCGGCGTGAAGAAGCCTCACCGTTACAGGCCCGGTACCGTGGCTCTGAGAGAGATCCGTCGCTACCAGAAATCCACCGAGCTGCTGATCCGCAAGCTGCCCTTCCAGCGTCTGGTCAGAGAAATCGCTCAGGACTTCAAGACCGACCTGCGCTTCCAGAGCTCCGCCGTCATGGCTCTGCAGGAGGCCAGTGAGGCTTACCTGGTCGGTCTGTTCGAGGACACAAACCTGTGCGCCATCCACGCCAAGAGGGTCACCATAATGCCCAAAGACATCCAGCTGGCCCGCCGCATCCGCGGAGAGAGGGCTTAAACCCAACACAGACCAACCTACAGTCACACAACGGCTCTTTTAAGAGCCACATACAAGCACTAATGGAGCAACAGTCCTGAAACGACAGTGGTATACGTCATATTGTATATGATAAACTTATGGTTATTGTCTATGTACTGCAGACACTAACCCTAACAATAACTTGGTTTATTGTTACACTATGTAGATGTGTATTGCTTATCCGCTGAGGCTTCATGAAGGCAACTAAATAGACCTAAATGTATTAATGTGTCCACCGGTTATACAAGTGGGAATGCTACCGAGAGGCTCTATAAACGCTGATTATAAGACAATACTTTTATATATGGTGAAATACCACTCGGGCATATGCAGTGGGCTATACGTTTGCATTAGTTGTATGACTAGGTTTGCTATGATAACTGCCTGTGCAAAAGCATCCCGTTGGATTTCATGCATTACCGTTACCCGCTTAAATGTTGCAAAAATGTGCTCTATGCGTACAAACGGATGATTAATAAAACCTGGTCCACAATAATATACGGAATGTTAAATGGGCTCTTGAGGCTTTTTCCTTAAAGTGGGATATTTATACAGTAACTTGTACATGATTCAGGATTCAAGACATTTGTCAAATGTCACCTACAAATCGATGTTGCAAGAAACACAATGTGAACGACATTTATGATAGTAAGCCTAAAAAAAGGATTCGTCTTTAGTTGGATGTGTGTGGCTCTTAAAAGAGCCGTTATTGGTTTAGTTGAAGCCGGTTCCGGGTATTTACTTCTTGGCGGGCTTCTCTGTCTTCTTGGGCAGCAGGACGGCCTGGATGTTGGGCAGCACTCCGCCCTGAGCGATGGTCACTCCGCCTAGCAGTTTGTTGAGCTCCTCGTCGTTGCGGACAGCCAGCTGCAGGTGACGGGGGATAATACGGGTTTTCTTGTTGTCGCGGGCAGCGTTTCCAGCCAGCTCCAGAATCTCAGCCGTCAGATACTCCAACACAGCCGCCAGGTAGACGGGTGCACCGGCTCCCACACGCTGAGCGTAGTTTCCTTTGCGGAGCAGCCTGTGAACACGGCCGACTGGAAACTGGAGCCCTGCACGGGAGGAGCGGGTCTTTGCCTTCGCTCTGGCTTTTCCTCCGGTTTTTCCCCTTCCAGACATTATTATTATTATTTATTTATTTATTTATTTATTTATTTTTTTTTTGTGCTTCTTGTATCTTCGAGTATGCGAGAAAAAAGTACAATAACGTTGCCCAAACCGGCCTTATATATCTACCTAGCTGCTTCGTGATTGGTCCGAGTGAGCGTAAGCATGATCGTCCAATCAGAGAAGAGATCAGTCAAGTTGCTGTATTCACAACAAGACTCGTTTAAACTGCACAGCGTTTCAAAATAAAGCGTGACAGATTAAACCGGATGTTCACTTATTATCCCACCATATTGTTATTGTTCCGTTTCTTATTCTGTAATTTGCCTTTGTAGTTTGTTTTTTGTTAAAGCACGTTCAAGGGTTAGACACAATTATGTAAACACAAACACACATAAACATATAAACGTTACATTTCCATTTACACTAGCCTGGCCTCCTGTATCCCTCCACAGAGTGCTTGTTTCGGTCAGACTTTCAGCTTAATGGAATAAACAAATACAAGAAATAAAAAAAAAAAACAATGTGTTAAAGTCCAAAGAAACAAGTCTCAATGTAAAACTTGCAACTAACAGAAAACATACATAATAAATAGTTTTAGTGTTGACATTTGATTTATTGTTATATTTTATCTCTGTATTTTGTATTTTCCCTATAATTTCTTCCATATGTAGCCTATTAGTCTAGGGGTCCTTGACGTGAATAAGTTTGGGAACCTAAACAATCACAGGCAGCAAAACTTAGCCTAATTTTTAAATGCCAGGGTGAATTTAGAAAAACTAGGAAATTATAAATTGCACTGTATGTACATTACACATCTGAGTATAAACAAAAAAAAAAATTATAATAAAAAACAAATTCTTTTTTAAAATCAATTTTATAGCTTCACGTTAGAGTTTGCGAACTTGTCTGTTAGTGACAGAGGGTAAACATTTACAGGTTCAAAGAAACAGGTTTAATATCCTGTGTCGCTGTCGTCAATGCTATGCACCTGTAACCCAGTCAAGGTCTCATTATCATTTCATTTGATTCTGGTAGTCCATAAAGGAGTTTTCATTGTTTTTTCATATGTTCAATATTTTGCATTTATACTCTGTTATAATAAATACATATATTCATTGTTATCCAGTGAAATTACTGATTTAGCAGGGGTGGGGGGGTTAACCTTTATGCAAGGCACTGTATCCATGTCAGATTCTCATTAGGGGCTGAGCCTAGAATCGCCCATGGTTTAAACCCTAGAGGTTGCTGTCATCTAAGCAAATTTAACACTACATTTTATTCTTAAGTGTCAGCGTCTTGCTCAGGGACACTTTGACATGTGGCTGGATGAGCCTGGGATTGAACAATGTTGTTCCTTTGAAAAAAAAAAACATCATTTAGCCTACCCTCTCAGAACACCGGAGTTGCTCATTGGTTAGTTAGTTTGTGTCATTGTGGGACTTGAATGAAACCCAACTGTCCGTTTAAAACACCAGAGTCACACAATAGCACTAACTAACTAACAGATGGAGGCAGCGGTAGAGCAGCAACTCCCTCGTTCTGCAAGGTAAAATGTTTTTGTCAAAGGAGTCTGGTGGCTTTGAAGAGAGAGATAACGACTTCAGTTTCCCCACTGGGAAAAAGAAATGTACATTATCAGAAAATTCAGATTTGGGTGATTCTCCAACTACAGGCACTTTTGTGTCCTTGGCCTTTTTTTTGTAAATAAATAAACAAACAAATGCACAATACATTGTCATTATGAAGTTCATGCTCCAACATCCTAGTTACCACCAAATCTTGAGTGAAATTTCCATAAGCTCACAGTGCCAAAAGTGCTCCTAGTTGGACAATCACCCTTTTACCAAATTTGTTTAGGCTAATATGAAGTAATCAACAGAACAGCAAAGAAGCCCAGGGCATTTACTCGATAGTTTTTGAGGCATCACTAACCTATAGCCTATACTACACACAGTAGCAGTGAAAGCGATGTGTAATGAGTTGGGTTATTCAGCGATGAGTGTAAGACAATCACAAAGCACAGGGTCAGATAGGTCTGAAGCAAGTGTAGTAAGCTTACAGACTGATCCATGGCACTGTAACTTGCAAGTGTCCGAGTACCTTGAGTAATTAAAAGGTAGCCTAAATTTCAGATTTTAATTGTATGACCGGAAACAGTGATTTAGATCTAACGAAGGATAAATCTAAGTCACATCAGGAAATATTTCTCTAGATGTATTGTGTGTGGCTCTTAAAAGAGCCGTTGTGTTGTAGTTTCTCCGGATCAGGTTTAACCTCCGAAGCCGTACAGAGTGCGGCCCTGCCTCTTCAGAGCGTACACCACATCCATGGCGGTCACCGTCTTCCTCTTAGCGTGCTCGGTGTAGGTGACGGCATCACGGATCACGTTCTCCAGGAACACCTTCAGCACACCGCGGGTCTCCTCGTAGATCAAACCGGAGATACGCTTCACTCCACCGCGGCGAGCCAGACGGCGGATGGCGGGTTTGGTGATGCCCTGGATGTTATCACGGAGAACTTTACGGTGACGCTTAGCGCCTCCTTTACCGAGTCCTTTACCACCCTTGCCCCTTCCAGACATGTTCAGTTCAGCCGATGTTGGATCGTTAGAAACGAATGAGTTCAACTTCACCAGACCGGCTGTATTTACATCTTATCTGCGGACGTAAGAGAGGACAGATGGCGCCAACTTCGGTGGGCGAAGCCAAACCCAGCAGCCCTTCCCACATTATTTTTCAAAACTTAACGTTTTTCTTTCCTTTTGATGATTATGTATCCATGTATTTGTTTTATCCTTCTCCCTGCCTCTATAGTAGTTTTATACTTCTGAGGTTCAGAGTGAAGGTTAACAGCCTCATATACCTGACCTTTGTTTAACATTTATTATAATAATAATAAGTCCTTTCTTTTCAAGGAATGAGTGGGCCTAAATTATGATAACTCATGGCTAACAAATAAGTTTCTTTGTGAAACATCTCCTTCCTGTCAGGTCATCTTTCTCTGTAAATAAAGTCCTGATAAAAACAGTTTGATTTGTTTCAGGTATTTTCTATAATCAAGCTTTATTGTTCTTGACTTTAGTTCACAGCTACCTGACTTTTCCAGTCTAGTTTCAGGATAAAGACTTTACATCACCCTTAGAATACAATCAGTTTAAAAATGTGTTATTGTTTTACATAATCACACAGAGGTTCATAATGTAATGTGTTACATTGTTGAACACAAGATGGCAGCAGGAGATAACATCATGGTTAGCTGGGAGGGAATCATTACCAAATGTAAGAAATCACAGAGAGGTACTCTAACTATATATGATGGAGACTGATCAGAAACATCAGGGGAACAGATTTGAAATGATAAAAACATAATAGCCTATATACTGAACAGTTAGAGTCAGAAGCTCACATAAGGAACATATAGGTCAATGGAAGATTTATTTATTTGTAAAAAAGAAGAAAAAAAAGAAGTAAATTGCTGCAAATAGAAATGTCTGACTGCAACTGTATATCTATCTATCTATCTATCTATCTATCTATCTGAGCAGTTTAACCCATTTTTGTCACTAAGTATATCTCATCCATCATGTTATCCTTTTGTGTGTGCTGATTGCACATTTACACGTCATCAGTCCCAGTCAGATTCAAGCTGTACCATCATTTCCATCTTTGTAGCACAACGTTATCATCTCTAAAGGACAATATTTCCCATCTCTGTAGCCGCAACGTTTCCATCTCTATAGCACAGCAAGGGCATCATTTAATTTCGCAGCCCCCACAAACTATTCACAGCAAGATAGCTTATCTAACGACTTGAACCAACAAGAGTTGTTGGGTCCATCAAAGGAGGACTCTTTCTTTAATGGCTTCAGGGGTGCCTGTTCAGTCTGTTTTTCTTCAAGCATGCTGTTATTGTGTCTCAGAGATTTAGCAGTTGTGTGCAAATAACATGTCTTGTTCTACATCCAGAATTTGACTTACTGGAAAAGAGCCAAGAGATGAAAGTAAATGTAGGAGACACTATCATATTAGAAAACAGTGAACTATTTAGGATGTACATTATAACAATTATCAGGCGAGGCCATGGCTTTGAAAGGCCTCACTAAAAAAAAAAAAATCTTTGTCTGTGTGATCATAAGAACTACTAACTATTTTATATTTAACATATTCCTCAGCAGAGGAGCTGTTCAAAGCGAGCAGCTCTGATAGGAAGTCTGGCTAAACTCGAGAAACCGCAGCGGTCAAGAAAGCAGCCAAGAGCCCCAAAAAGGCGACCAAGAGCCCCAAGAAAGTGGTGAAAAAGGCCCCTGCAGCCAAGAAAGCCCCCGCGAAGAAGGCTGCCAAGCCCAAAGTGAAGAAGGCAGCACCCAAGAAGAAGTGAGCTGTAGTCCGTCTCATCAACAAACGGCTCTTTTAAGAGCCACCACATCATCCTCAAAGAGCATTGTCCTTTTTAATCTTATTCTGTCATTAACAGCAAACGTTGGGATCACATTTTATGCAATTATTTACAATAGTAAATGTCACAGATAGCTAAATAAATACATCTCAAAGAAAAGCCAGTCACATGTTATTAGTTAAATAATATTTTGATAAATGCTGTCAGGAATTGATGACCTTTTATTGTACCTGTATAAATTACTGTAGGTGGAATACTGGACTTGTCACTCGGTCTTCACTTTGCGACAAATAAGTTCTTATAATCCTTATCTGTTATATAAATATCAGTATTGTTTTAAACCCAGTGGAGCATCAACTTCTCTGGAAACTCAGAATGAACAATCAAATCTATTGTATTCACTGCCAAACATGTTCATTATTAACATTATTAATATAAAGAGAATCCAGTAAGGAACACAAATCTTGTGAAAATATACAACTCAAATTGTATCTTTTAATGTGGAACAATTCTACAACATGTTTTCAGTTTGTCACATTTTGAGTTAAGATTTATAGGCAAATGGCAAATGTATCTAAGTGAAATATCAAGACTTATATTGTCAAACTAATTTATCATGAATGTGTTTAAATTCATGATTAATGTGAAACAGTTCTTTAATACAAAGATATTAAAAATGTACTTGATCTTTCATGACCTATAGGCCTACCTTATTCCCATTTTATTTGTGCAAACAATAGTTTTACAAACAATAATAATGTCACCCCATGTTACCCAAATACATTCTGCTTATTTTATTTATCCTCATTTGTTTTAAATAGTCTGATTAAGGTGATTGATATAGTTAGTCATTATTAGGAAAACCGTTTTAGATGAAGTGGGTGGCTCTTAAAAGAGCCGTTGGGTTGTTGGTCTCCGAGCAAGTTTACTTGGAGCTGGTGTACTTGGTGACGGCCTTGGTGCCCTCAGACACGGCGTGCTTGGCCAGCTCCCCGGGCAGCAGCAGCCTCACGGCGGTCTGAATCTCCCTGGAAGTGATGGTGGAGCGCTTGTTGTAGTGAGCCAGGCGGGAGGCCTCACCGGCGATGCGTTCGAAGATATCGCTCACAAACGAGTTCATGATGCCCATAGCCTTGGAAGAGATGCCGGTGTCGGGGTGGACTTGTTTCAGCACCTTGTACACGTAGATGGCGTAGCTCTCCTTCCTACTCTTTCTCCTCTTCTTGCCGGTCTTGCTGACAGCCTTAGAGACGGCTTTCTTGGAGCCCTTCTTGGGCGCTTTGACGCTGGGCTCTGGCATGTTTAGTTCTGAGAGTTTTACTAACCGAATGTGGTAACGTACCACCGAACGTTCCTTTTGTATCCATTCGATGCAAATATGACTGTGCTGTTGCTCGCACAGGATTGGTTGTCTCCTGAGCGCGGGACTGAGCATGCTCTGAATAAGTAGCCGTTCCTTTTAACAGATATTTATTTACTTAAGAGATCAAAGAAAAGTGATGTCTTGTGATTAGGATTGACTGCATGAAGAGAAAGTGCTCGATGTGTTCATAAGAAATATCACTACACGATTAACAGATGTAAATTATACATTATAGATACATATCTTAAAAGCACTAGACTACAAGCTGGCTTTTTAATAACTAAACATGTCTTCAACATATATTTATAACATCTTTCATAGGTTTTGGTAACTGATTAAAAGTTAGCTAAAACTCTCAAAAACATATCAAGAAATTGTTGATTTTTAAGATATGAAGATGTAAGTACACTTGTTAATAACTTTTGTAAAAATGTATGCTAGTGGTAATGAGACGTTACTTTTGTTAAAGAATGTGTTAAACATAAATTATACCCTCTTTTATAGAAAGTTATGGTAACTGATAAAAAGTGATATTAAAATGGTTGGTGAGGATATGTAAAGATTAAAATTAGCTGTACCATTACACATCCTGCCATGACTCTCATGGGGATATGATTCTAAACAAACAAACAAAAAAAACGCCAGTCCAGATCCAGAATTTAAAATACTTTAGTCATTTTTATCAACATTTACATCACTTACATTTACACCTTTTAAAATGATACGGGAACTAAATTTAGGTGCTCAGTAAACTAAGTCCAGTTGACACTCCCTTAAGGCGTCAAGCCACTAACTGTGTTTATTGAGTTCTGATCTTTTTCTCAAGTACAAGTAGTAATACTATTGTAGGCGTACTG
The DNA here is from genome assembly GCF_008315115.2 of Sander lucioperca. Taxonomy (NCBI): domain Eukaryota; kingdom Metazoa; phylum Chordata; class Actinopteri; order Perciformes; family Percidae; genus Sander; species Sander lucioperca. The sequence continues at coordinate 852,050 of NC_050178.1, forward strand.
TTACAAGATAAAATCCTCCACAAACTACAAAAGTATAGGCTACCCAAAGTGGCAAAGTTAAAGGTATGCCTAGTAATTATGCAGAATGAAACATTTCAGAATATAAACTACTGTATTATAGCCTTGATTATATTATTGATAGATTGTGTTCATCACTCCGGTACAGATAGCTCATTTATATTACCTACCGGGTAGTTTGTGAATTTCACTTTAACTCAAAGTTAAATTATTTTAATCGGATAAAAATCACTGTTGATTATATTTGGTGTTATTATGGTAATATACTATAATGTTGTTTTTTTTCCCCCCAATCAGACATTAGGAAGAACAGAGCTCTTTATCAGGAAAGTGTGTGGCTCTTAAAAGAGCCTTTTTGGGTCTGATTTCCAGCAGTCAGCGAGTCTCCACTTTTACTTTTTGGCGGGCTTCTCGGTCTTCTTGGGCAGCAGGACGGCCTGGATGTTGGGCAGCACTCCGCCCTGAGCGATGGTCACTCCACCCAGCAGCTTGTTGAGCTCCTCGTCGTTGCGGACAGCCAGCTGCAGGTGACGGGGGATGATACGGGTCTTCTTGTTGTCGCGGGCAGCGTTTCCAGCCAGCTCCAGGATTTCAGCGGTCAGATACTCCAGCACAGCCGCCAGATAGACGGGGGCGCCGGCTCCCACACGCTGAGCGTAGTTTCCTTTGCGGAGCAGCCTGTGAACACGGCCGACTGGGAACTGGAGCCCGGCACGGGAGGAGCGGGTCTTTGCCTTAGCTCTGGCTTTTCCTCCGGTTTTTCCTCGGCCACTCATTTTCAGATACTCTCTACAGTCACGACTCAGAGAAATGTTTTACCAACAGCTGAAACCCTCCCTTTTATGTCCGCGGAGCGCGGGAGCCGGTCATTTCCAGCCAGACCAACCAGAAAAGAGGCTTCCAGCAGAGGGCGGCCAGCTCTCACATTTTTGGCGGACTTTTTTGAATGGATTGTCCGCCAATAAGCGACGGAGATTCGGGCGGTGGGTCGCTCCTTGAGGCGGTGCTAAACTCCAGAGGAGCCCATCACCAATCAGGAGCCGCCGAGCCGGAGGTCTTAAGCAGCGACACCATATCGTACATCCGGTCCCACACTTTAAGAGCCGGGTGTCTCTTCATTACAATTTATATTTCTCCTGATCGCAGAAAGAAAAAGCCATGGCAAGAACCAAGCAGACCGCTCGTAAGTCCACTGGAGGCAAAGCCCCCAGGAAGCAGCTGGCCACCAAGGCTGCCCGTAAGAGCGCCCCGGCCACCGGCGGCGTGAAGAAACCTCACCGTTACAGGCCCGGTACCGTGGCTTTGAGAGAGATCCGTCGCTACCAGAAATCCACCGAGCTGCTGATCCGCAAGCTGCCCTTCCAGCGTCTGGTCAGAGAAATCGCTCAGGACTTCAAGACCGACTTGCGCTTCCAGAGCTCCGCCGTCATGGCTCTGCAGGAGGCCAGTGAGGCTTACCTGGTCGGCCTGTTCGAGGACACCAACCTGTGCGCCATCCACGCCAAGAGGGTCACCATCATGCCCAAAGACATCCAGCTGGCCCGCCGCATCCGCGGAGAGAGAGCTTAAACTGTTTGCTGCTGCTCCACACACCACAAAGGCTCTTTTAAGAGCCACCAAATCATCTTCAAAGAGTATTTCCTTTTTATTCGTATTCTGTCTTTAAAATAAAACGCACAATCTGTACGAAATATTGACACTTGTGAGCTACATTGAAGTCACGGAACACCAAAACTTGTAGAAAACATCTGAACTTGTAGGCTGTAAACATTTTCACTCTGATAATATTTACATACCGTGATCTGAATGTGAAGTCAAAACATAGACAAAGATATGTAGAGTGATATTTACAGACTACATATTTAAATAGTCCTTCCTCACTCATTTAAAGGGCTCATTCCTCTACTGACAACACGTCTCACATCAATAACTGATCAATAGTATTTACAGTAAACTGCTCTTGCAAAGTTTAATCTATACACTTACAAACCTTTCATAGCTTAGGCTATTTAAAACAATATTTGCTACCTAGCAAAAGAGAACACTGAAGAAAGCGACGTTAAAAGTATCAAGGTAAATATAGTGCAAAGTGCTTGTAGACTTAATGTGATCCCTTGAAAAAAAATCTGTACTTTATATAAAATATTCACACACAAGCTAGATTTGAAGTCAGGACACGTCTGCTTGTAGGAAAAATCAGAACTTGCATGTTGAAATTTTACTCAGAAAATATTCACACAGCCGTGTTGTGATGTCACATGTTTACAAATGTGTAGATTGATATTTACATAAACACAATGACAGCATATTTAAAGTGAAAAAAATGTTTAATGAACTAAAAATTAGCTGTACCACTTATGTCTTTTAAAGGGTTTCTGACCATCCAAATTCAATCCAAAGTTACATAGGAGTCAGAGCATAGTTGGATGTGTATTGTATTAGTAGGCTATATATGCAATTTAATTCAGCACAATGTGGGAAAATACTCCAACATATAACATCATATTATGATTAAAGACAGTTATGGTGAAATATTCATAAAATTAAATGAATAGGAATTGAACATAAACAGTTGATTCCTGTTCAGTGGAACACTTTGATCAGTAGAGGGCGATAAAGCATCAGCAGAAAAGTCCTGCTGAGATCCTCTCCTCACAACACACAACATTTAAGGACACTTACAGGTGAGGTTGATAGCCCCATGAAACTTCCCCAGTTGAATTAGGACAATTCTTTTTTTGTATTCCAAGTTTTCTAAAAATGTTGTTTTTTTAAATATGCAAATGAGGCATTATCTAATGCTAACTTTGGGTGAATTTAGAAGAACTCTACAAACACAAGTAGACAAAGTGTAAAATAAACAGTTAAATGTGTATTTGGGATGTTTTCTTTTCCATCAGTCTGAAAGATGTTTTTGCCTGTAGTGGCTGGCCTTAAAAAGACCTCCAGACTGCAGTTTACCTGCTGAAATTTAAGATTTTAAACTAAAGTCAAGCCATCGCTTATCATCGTTTATTTGCTGACTGCGTGAGACGCCACAGCGGCATCAGAACAGAAGAAACTGTCAGACGACGACTCCATGAAGACACCAGAGATTGCAGAAGTTTACTCCATGCAGAGTGGAACACACATGTTGCATTACCTTAATCATGTATGTGTCATTGATTATTTTACCTCTGAACAATAGAGCTGTTTGGAGCAGTTTGTGAACAGTGTTTTCTGTTGGCGATGGTAAGTTCCTTTGGGGTGGACTTTGGGCTTTTTCACTTTGTAAACATGCACAAAAAATATATATAACCCAATACAGGAAAGGGGAAAAGCAAAAAAGCATAGCCTAATATGAGCACTTTAAAACATGATACACGTAATTACAACCAGGGTTCAAAATTAACTTTTTCGTCCACCAGCCAAATGGCTAGTGAATGTTCAAATTTAACCAGCCACTCAAAAGATTACCATTGTTTTTTGGCTGGTGAGTGAAGCAAATCTACCAGCCAATTGCATATTTTACCAGCATTTGGCTGGTAAATGGTGCTAATTTTGAACCCTGATTACAACATGAACACAATGTGTATTGAATAAACATGAAATCTTGAAATATAATTGACAGTGAATCTTGTTAAACTTACAGAAAGAAATGTGACGGTGTGTGGGACGTGTATATGATCTGGATCCCACAGTGTGATTAGTGAGGTTACATTTATCTGGTTTCTTGATTATAATTGACTACATTACAGACATTACAAGACTAAACTTATCAAAACAATATTTATAAAGTATTTACACTGAGAGTGTACTTTTCCTCCTACATTGGTCTTCATTTCTACACACACACAAGTCAAAACAATAAAACATAAACAATAATGCAAAATGAAACATATCAATAAAAAAGAATAAACAAAGATCAGAAACTAAATTTGAAAATTAAACCATGTAAACCTACCGGGTCCGATTTTTCCCGTAAAGTCACAGTATGATTTGCGGCAGGTAGACGGCGCTACAGAGCACACATTCTGAAGGGTCACAGATTCCTTTGTGACACCAGAAAAGCCTGTGTTAGCGTATCCAGCCAGGTAAAAGGTAACGTAGTAATTTCTTTACATAGGCCTAATTCTATTTTAAATTTATTCTAGGAGTAATCTGTTATAAATTATATATAATTAAAAGCTAAAAGGGAAAACTGAAACTGAACATGCTTACACACATGCTGCGCAGACTCCAACTTGCAGATCCATCCCGCCGAACTACGTAGATTCCGCATCACCATCAGGTGAATGGATGAGCGTTGTTGCAGAGGACACTAACCTGAGCGCTGTAGCCAGAATGTCTACCGCACGTGCATCCCGTGCTACAAGTGCAGTGAGGGAGGACCTCAAGACATTCTTTCAGACACAGCAAGAACTTGTTCCCTGGCAGGAAACAGTCATCCGGAGAGGTTGCCTGAACTGATCCGATCTTGTGTTGTCTGTAATACTGTTCTAATAAAAGTTAGTTATACCAATACTGGTACCCTTGTGTCATTAATTTCTTACACATCATTATTTTTTTATATAAGTTAAGATTTAGTTATTGATCCTACATAATCACAATAGGCTCAACTCGATTATAATACTGAGGTGAACCGTTTCAATACTGTGGCCTATATTTTTCAGTTATCACATGAATAGTATCCTCCGGTGCACCAGGATGTCTCTCATTATACAGTATTAGCACCTGTACCCAAGTCAGCCATCAACATTCCAGAGTGTATGGCAGCAGTTATCATATGAATAGTGTCCTCATGTGCATCTGGCTGTCTATTATTCTACATCACTGGCACACATTAGCACCTGTACCCAGGTCAGCCATCAACATTCCAGAGTGTATGGCATATCTTTAAGAGTGTATGACTGTAAGTATCTAGCTTAAAAACTTAATAATTATCTGTTTTTATAACTTAATGCCGTTTTGAGCATTATGTCACGCTAGTTTTTCAGCCACGTCATTTCACTCGTCTTTGACCACAAAAAGAGAAGACTGCGCTTACGTAAAACCACGGTTTATTAACGAAAAGATAAACCATAAGACGCCTATAACATGACAATATAATAATGACTTTAAAATATGCACAATTAAGTTGAAAATATAAAGAAAGAATGCTTATAAGATGTGCTAAATGATAGGACTATAAAAGGTATAGCCTTAGCAATAAGGTGCATTAAAATGTGCAAGGGGTGGTGGGGTCGACCGGCACGGTGAGGAGGACCTCATCGATTCGGTGGAATCTGTGGCGCAGGCTTCCGACTCTGATGGACCGCACAGTGTCAGAGATGCTGGGCCGCACAGCTGTGAAGCCTCGGCCGCTGGGCTGTACGTCTGGATTGATGTAAAAACAACAAAGTTAATATATAGGCCACGTCAAATTCAACAATCAGGTTTAACAAACCTTAATTTAAACGTTAGGCTATTCCAACGTTAGGCTTTAGAAAAATAAGTCCGGCAGGAGCAAAATAATGCAGATTTAACACCAGCTGATCGAATTGCAATCAGCGCGACAGACACCAGTTGGAAAGACAGACACCAGCTGATTGAACCAACAATAATGAAAACAAACATGTTCTGCTAACCTCAACATTTGTTTCTGTCGGCCTGTGTTTCACAAAATTGCTCATCCATGAAAGTTCCTCCAGGATTGGTGCAGGTCTGTGTCCTCCCTTGCTTTTTTTTTTTTTTTATAAAGAGCTTTATTAAAGTTTCACAGTTTACACAGTATAGGCTACATTAAACATACATTATGCTAACAATCAAAAATGAATACAACAATTACAAAGTTTAAATAAGAGTGCAAATCGAGTAAAGTGACTAATGTAAAGAATCATAAAGTGCCTCTAGAGTCTCAAAGTGTCAAAATGTTCCAAGGAAGGAGTTGTTTTTTGTCTAGAGATCTTCTTCTCCTTAGCTCAGTGAGGACTTGTTTGCACACGTCATCGCTATTTATAACAGTCTGTTGTATAACCATACAGCATCTTGTTTTCCATAACTTGATGCATACAATACATATGATTATTTTTAACAATTCCTTGTGTTTCTCAGGTAGAGATTCATCAATAATACAGTACATAATAGATTTATATGAAAGATCAAATTTTATACCATCCACTTTTAGTTTGTCCCAGACTTCTGTTGCTCTGTAACAATCCATTAAAAAGGTGCTGTTGTGTCTCATCCTCGTCGCAGTAAATCATTGGACATTTTTTTGTTTTTATATAGCAACTCCAAGACACAACAGCTCTGACAGCAAGTCTGTTTACGGACATCAGCCATCTCACGTCACGAATGCTCTCAGAAAGGTTTTTATTTTTTTAAAATTTCAGGAACTGAGTTCCTTCGTTGTGCGTTAGGTTTTTATAATTTATATACCCACCATATTTATAATCATTAATTTAAAAAAAAAATCATTTTACTCGGGAGGCCACTCCAGTCAATTTGAAGTTTCTCATAATCATAAATAAAATCACCATAAATCAGGTTGTATTCTGGACCTTGTCTGGTTCTCCCTCTCCTTTTCCTCCACTTGGAGCGCTCACCGACCCAGAGAGCATTCCTGGACATGGCTACTGACACATTTTTAACGAAGGCAATATACAATTTTATACTCACATATACTGCCCCTAACCCCCCATATTCTTTACTTTTATACATGATTTCTCTTTTTGTTACTTCCCTGGTTGTACCCCAAACTAAGTTTACACACTGTTTATTTAATTGCATTATCATTTTGTGAGATGGAGGAAAGATGTTTGCTAAAAACAAGAGTTTGGATAAGATGACAGTTTTGACAATATTCACTCTTGATTTATAATTGGTGTTTTTATTTTCCCATTTTTTAACTTCTTCTTTAACCTCACATAGTTTAGTTTCCCAGTTTTTGTCACTACAATTTTGACTACAAATAGTCAGACCTAAGATTTTAATTTCATCCTTTACTTTAATGTTGATGTTACGTTTCTTACTTTCAGTTCCGATCCAAACTCCCTCAGTTTTATTATGATTTAATTTAGCACCGGAAGCTAATTCATAAAGGTTCAGGTGATTGGTTAAAACATCCATCTCCATCTGGTTTTTAATAACAACTGTGACGTCGTCTGCGTACGCCATGGCAGTTACTTTGGGAGCAAGCCCAACTTGTGTGCCAGATATAAGACTATCTGCGTTTATAGTTTTAATCAGGGGGCTGATAGCCAGGATGTATAGAGCAGCACTCAGAGGGCAGCCCTGTTTCACCCCTCTCTCTACATTAAAAGGTTCTGTTAAAACACCATTTACATTTATACGCACACTAGATTTAACACACAGACATCTGATCAAATGGATAAAACTTTCTGAAAAGCCATAAGACTTCATCACAGCCCATAAATAGTCTCTGGAGATGTAATCAAAGGCTTTTTTTTGGTCAAGCCCGATTATATAGAAGTCTTTTTTATCAGGTTTATTTATCATTTCTCTCAATGTGCAGAGATTATCCCACATTAAACGGCCTTTAATGGCACACGTTTGTTCTTTTTCTATAATTTCATCTAGTATATCATTTAATCTATTCATAATTACTTTGGCTAATATTTTATAATCAGTGTTCATTATAGTCAGATGTCTTTAGTTATCAATGTCACGTTCATCTCCTTTCTTATACAACAAACACATTACACCCTGATAAAAGGATTCCCCCATACAGCCACTGTTCAGACCTTCATTATACATTTCTGTGAGGATGTTTGTTACATCATCAATATTTAACTGATAAAACTCTGTAGGCAGACCATCAGGGCCGGGGCTTTTACCAGCATTAAGTTGTTTGATGGCCTGCAAAACTTCATCCCTTCTTATATTTCCCTCAAGCTCTGAAAAGTTCAGAGAGCTGTATGAGGGAAGTCTATCTAATAAAAATGTTTACACAGCCACTATCTATTTCTATTTGTTTATATGCATCTGCACATAATTCTCTGATCACTTGTCTTTTCTGTTTTTCATCAGACACTACCTCACCGTCCTGTTTCTTTATAGATTTGATAAATTTACTTTGAATTTGCTGTTGTCCAGCTTTAAGGGTATGTATTAAATTTCCTCTATTATCTGTATCTGTTTGTTTATAAATGTTATATAATATTTCATTATTAAAGATATCTATTTGTGTTTTTAACTCAGACATGATTTCATCATCTGAATTTGATCTTTTCTTCATCTGTTTTAAGTTAACATATTGTTCCATTAAAGCTTTATACTTTATATTTTTAATCTTATTTATTTCTCTACATTTAAATCTCAAGAAATCTTTTAATCTTCGTTTTAATAATTCCCACAATTGAATATTAGATTTAGTTAAACATTTTAATTGTAAGATTTTATGAATTTCTTGTTTTAATTCTATTAATAAATCTGAATCCTTCAGGCACTGAGAATTTAACTTCCAGAAGCCCCTGGTTTCTGAGGACTCAGAAGACAAGACGGTTTTCACTATTAGATGATCAGAGAAGTCATTAATTACTGTACCATAATGCAATATTTTAAAATGTTTAGAAACATAAATTCGGTCGATACGGGTCTTTGTCTTGTGGTCAAAGCGGGTGAATTGGACCCCGACAGGATAAATATCGCGACACACATCTATTAATTTAGCTTCATCACATATTTCTTTTAGAAGCTTACCTTCAGTCCCTAATTTAAAAACATTGGGACTAACTATGTCATTTTCCTCAGTAATTGTATTAAAATCACCACACAGAATAAGTTTGTAGCCAACTGTCAAAAGCTCTCCAAGTCTTTTAAATAGTTGCGTTTTTCTAACTATCAGGAGCAGTGTACACATTTATGACACAATATTTTTCACCCCTATAATAACAATAAATCATCTACCTGGGATTATATCTCTTCTTCGTATTACTACGACATCATTCGTTTTAAAGAATATACCAACACCATCAGCTTTACTTTCCCCAATAGATATTACACTCAGTCCTTTGTTCCACATATTACACACATCAGTGACATCATTATACATGCTCAGTCTGAGCTCCTGAGTACACAGGATATCAAAGTCTGTGTCTAAAAGATATTTCAATTTCTTAACTCTAAAAGCACTCGACTGGATGCCGCGAGCGTTTCAGGTGGATATTTTAAGACAGGACATGGTGATTTGGGGAGAGAGCTAAGCCTATGGCGTCGGTTTATCGTCCAGGCGTTTATTATCTTTTTTATAGGTTGTAGTACGAGATCTTTTCTTTTTAACTTCCTCGAAGGGGAGTTCGTGCTGAGACTCTGGAACAGGGAAATCTGGTGTTGGGGAGAATGAGCCACTGTCACTGTCACAGTGAGTTACTGTCACAAGAAGCACTGTCAACATTATCACGGGAGGGCCGCGGGGTGCTGACTCGCTGACCGACTGACAACCCAGTCGAGCTGAAGTCAGAACTGGGACTCTCACTAGCACTTTCATAGCTCTGCTCATTACCTTCATTATCATCGCTATCACTATCACTCATGCTTACAATGCCACTGATGTTCAACTCGTTTTCCTCACCTGATTGACGGGAGGCCTCAGGAGGGGAGTTCCTGGTCTGCAGAGTAGAGGGTTGAATGAGATGCTGCTACTGGGCCGCTGGAGCGTGATTCAGTCCTCCAGGCTGCTGGGCCGCCGGTTGTTGTGACGATTTTCCAGGCTGCTGGGTTGCAGGCTGCCTTTGCGATTTTCCGGGCTGTTGCTGCGGTTGTTGTTGGGGGTCACTGCGGGGAGGAGGAGCGGTGGTGTCTCCCTGCTGAGCAGAGCCTTTTGTTTTGTTGGCGAAAGAACTTGGACAGCTGAAGAATGTGTGGCCTTTTTCGCCACACAGGGAGCACTCGCTCTCACTTCGGCAGCTGTTGGCTTTGTGGCCCAGACTCCCACATCTCCAGCACTTAACTGTCGGGCAGTCCTTCACCTGGTGGTCGGTCGCTTCACAGATGAAGCATTTGGTTATCTGTCCGGTATAAATGATGCGGCCGTGGAGTTTGGTATTTGAGCTAGGTGGCCGGAAGTGTCAGTATGTATGCGGATTTTGTATTTCCGAACACCGTACCAAATGCCAAATTTGTCTAGAGGTTTGTATACTGATTGGATGATGTCACAGTATCGTTGTAAGTAAAGCTCAATGTCATGGTCGGTCACTCTACCTGTCCAGAACTTTATTACGATTGTTATCACGTCAACAGCCACTGATGACTTCACGGTCCATTCACGGCATTTCAACTCGTTAGATTTGGCGGAAGCGATTTCGAGGAAACGTCGGAGGGGTGCTTCATGGTAGAATACCAGTTCAAAATCTCTCCTGTTCGGCAGGGCTATAAACGAATAAACGTCCGTAGGACTCACCCAGGATGTCTCGAATAACATTTGTTCTGCAACAAAGTCTCTAGTGGGCGCAGGACCACCTCCTTTAAATTGCAGTCTTGCCCAGTGTGAGCCAAACTTATCAGAGTAGGAGGCCATTTTCAGGCGCGCACAAAACGGACAGAGGGAGGGGGTTTGAGAGAGAAACTCAGCCGAGTTTTCTTATGCCTCCCTTGCCTCTTCTACTCATTTTGAGTTCAGTCGATGTTGGATCGTTAGAACTGAATGAGTTCAATAGTCAGTCAGTTTGGGGATAGTTCAGGGCTTGTGCCCTTTTCTATCTATAAAGACAGCATGTGAGGGGAGGAGCTGAAGGAGGAGCCCAATTTGTTCATGCACTGGTTGGGGGGTTGTCTGGCAGTCGTGAAAATTACTACAAAAGGAAAAATAAAGGGTAAAAAGTGCTAAATTAGCTTAATAAATAGAAGGGAACAATGAAAAGAACGGTAGATGAGGTATGCAGAGTGTAAATGGGGTCAAGGAAATGATGTTAGTGTGAAAATGTAATCGTGTGTTATGAATTGGGATTATAGAGAGGGGGGTTCCGGTGGCCCATTGTGCTTCCTGAAGTAGCTGCATCATTGCTGGGTTGTGGATGGCTCTCTGAATGTAGTTTTTTGTGAGGGTGATGTTTCTCTCTTGGATAGGTTTGAGACCAGACAATTTGTGGATGTAATGGGTGCTGATGTCCTGTGGGAGTCTGTATGCCATTTTGATTGCCTTGTTTTGAATGATTTGTAGTCTGTTGAATTGGTGCTGTGAGGCTGTGGTCCAGGCTGGTGCTGCATATTCAAAAATGGATCGAATGTATGTGTAAGAGCCAAATAGGGACCAGTTCATCTGAAATAATAATTTAGTTTAAAAACAGTTAAAATGGTAAAAAACAATTTCATGAAAATTCATAAGAAATGTATTGGTTTAAAATGCATGATTTAGTAATGTTTAGGTCTAATAACATTTCAGTATTTTGAGCTTCCAGTCAGATAGCACTACGTCATAGTGTAATTGATTGGATGTAGTTAGTTTTAGTTTTGAAGTTAGAGACGTTGGAAGCAACACAGTTTTTTGACCGTGCGTACCATGTATCAGTTTGTGTTTTATAAGTAAACATTCAAAAAGAAGACCGTTTGGTTTGCTCGTGTTTCGAATAATGGTTGTAGTTAGACTGACTTCAAAAAGGTGGCACAGAAGAATTAGAAGCAACTAAGTGCCACTACAGTATGCTTGGTAGACCTTGTGAATGATTTCTGGTGATGCTCCGTGTTTGTGTCCACTGAGTGTTTTCAGGTGGTTAAGTCTTTGGTTTCCTTGTTTTTCCAAGTTATTGATGTGGGTGGTCCATGACATGTTTCTTTGAAATGTGACTCCTAAAAATGTTGCTTCTTTGACCAGGGTGAGGGGAGTGTTATGGAGGGTGAGATGGATCATTGGTTTGAGTTGGTCGTTTTTGGTAAAGATGTTAAGTTGGGTTTTGGTGGGGTTAGGTTTGGTTCTCCACCTGTTGGACCAGGTTTCTATTTCAGTGATGCATGTTTGGAGTTTATTGGCAGCCAGTGGAATTGATTTTGAGTGTGTCTAGTACCAGAGGTCATCAGCAAATTGTGAGACATGTCCTTTCGTGGGTTGGGGGTAGTAGACGTCGGAAATATAGATGAGAAAATGGAGAGGACTGAGTACTGCACCTTGCGGGGCACCAGCTTCAGGAGTGAAGGAAGTGGAGAGAGAAGTTGAGACCTTGATTGTAATTTGCCAGTTATGAAGGAAACTTGAAATTATGTTGTAGATGGGAAGTGGTATTTGTAGTTTTTTTGTCCTGTAGTTTATAGAGTAGTCCGTTGTGCTACATTTTATCAAAAGCCTTTTCTATATAAAAAAAATAACTGCTAGGGTGAATTCTTTCTTAATGATATTTCTGGTGATTGTTTCTGATAGGCTGTTGTCGGTGGTGGATCTGTTTTTGCGGAAGCCAGCTTGGTGAATGCCCAGGAGTCCCATGTTTTCTGTGTGTTGTGTAAGATGTGCAGTGATGGTGCGTTCAAACAATTTTCCAATGTGACTAAGAAGGCTGATGGGTCTGTAGCTGGTAGGGTGTTTAGGATCTTTTCTGGGTTTATGGATCTCTGTGACAATGGCTGTTTTCCAGGTTAAGGGAAAGTAACCAGTGGTAAGACAGGTGGTGAAAAGGAGATAGAGCTGGTTGAAATATACTTCTGGTGCTTGCTTTATCAGGATGGTGTCTATTTTGGGAGTTTTGTTTTTTATTTTTTTCAGGTGAACTTTGATTTCATGGGGGGTGATGGGCTGTGTCAGTTTGTCATCTGCTGAGGTCAGTGATAGGGGGGGATTTGTTGTGGCCATGTCAATGGTTTTCTTCCATTCCATCAAAAAAGTGCCTCGGAACACACCCAAGCAACGCCGACTTGAGCGTACGTTCTGCGCGTCCATAACAGCAGGCGGCGCTAGTCTGTATTGTCACCCAAAAAATGAAAACCGGCAGCTGATTGGACGTACGCGTCATGTGGGTCTGGCTGCTCCCGGAGCATAATGGCGACTCGTTCGGAGTACGATCTCATATTTTACGAAGATAGTTCACCGAAACGTGTTTCTGGAAACATTTTAAGCAAGAAATAGGCCATACAGTTGCTTAATCTTCATTTCAGATCGACAAAGGTAAATTTAAAAGATTTTTGTCAGATTTTGAGAAGTGTTAGTCAGGTTCATCCCGCTCGTCATTTCCGGTTTAGCGCCAATCAGATTGGCCATTGATTCCGACTGCCCTCCCAGGTTTTGTGTTGACTGAACTGAAAAACACACGCTCAACGATGGAGAGATGGTTTAACAGGTACTAACACAATATCCATCCACTCACATAAAATAAAGGGACAATACTAGGTTAATTTGTACAAGGTTCCTATCATACACACACACACACACATTTTAAATATATATATATATATATATATATATATATATACTTAAAATGTCTCTGTTTCTGAGTTTTAGAGATACTAGAAGTTTATTCCATTCAACTGCAGCTCTGTATAAAAATGTATTTTTGTCCATTGAACTCTTGAATCTAAAAAATGACAACATGAGTTTAACAGCAGGATACCATGATTCACAATATCAAAGGTCTTTTGAAGGTCCAATAAAATCATTCTACAGAATTTACCTACATCAACCTCCTTTCTGATGTGGCCTGTTAAATATAAAAGGCAGCTTTCAGTAGAATGGGATTATCTGAATCCTGACTACTGTTTTTTGTCGGTTCCAGCTGTCAGATAAGCTATCTAGCTGTCGTTGTGGGGGCTATACCTATCCAAAGATGTCTATAGAGATGGAAACGTTGGCGCAGTCTGAGTCTGAGTGGAGACTGATGTTGATGAGAAATGGCCCATCAGCACAAACAAAAGGGGGATATGAAACTGAACAAATGCTCCCATTTGGCCTGATGTGTAATGATGGTGCTTTACGCTTTGCTTCAAGTATCCAACGACCATAACGACTGTCATTACAACAGCAGGAGCACTAACCAACCAAGCTGGATAAGATACCTGCTGACATTTTTTTTATTTTTTATAAAAGAACTAATTTCAGTTCTTAAATAAAAAAACAAGATAGAAACAATATAACTGAAATTGAATTTGAAATGTCAAAGTGATCTTCAATGGAAGTCAATTAATGTGTTGTATATACTTAGAAATGTATTTACAAAACTAAAGAAAACTAAGACAATATTATTGAACATTCACATTATTCAAATGATGATGTGCCATATACCTTGCTAAATGACATGTCATATAAATATGTCCCTCCTTATGCCTCTATATTTTCTGTCCTTTTTGGCTATGTGGCTTGTTACACTCAGTGTTAAAACATTGTGCAGCAGTATAACAAATTATAACAAATAAGCAGTATAAAAAATTATATAATTCAAAAGAGGTAGGGAATTAATTAACTTACCTCAGAAGTTACTTGACGACCAGAAATGGAAATGAATGATGTCCAACGCCGTAGAATGGATTGTTTGGAACTAAGCGAGGCTGCATACCCCGGAAGTAGGCGGCAAAAAGCGTGCAACGGAGTCCAATGGGAGTGTCGCCACTCTGTTTTCTCTATCACTCGCATAGATATAGCGCATTTAAGTCCCGGCCCAATCAGCTGCAAAAGTAATTCCTCAAAGTGCCGGTAGGGATTTTTAGCATGTCAAACAATTATTTTAGCACCCTGGTCTACCAGAGAGAGCTGTTAGTAAGGTAATGTTAGTTATGTATTAGCAAGCTAAGGGACGTGCAAACATAGTACCATAGCTTTCTGATTTATCCACATTCCACAATAACACAAATGCATACTGTGTACAAAATGTAGCTTTAGCTTAACATACAGACTTCACTTGTTTACAATACAAGACAGCCATGCTCCACCCTCAACCTTTAGCCATCTTGCAATCAGGAGCCAGGCAGCCTTTTTGAATTCGTGAGTACTTTATCATACTCGCTTACTTACCACTCAGCTAAGTAGAGTCCCTCCAGGATTTCGCGATCGCACCAATTCACGCAAATTCAACCAATCACCGTGACTTTGGTGCGACTCGCAATTTTGACCAATCACCACAACTTTTTTGCAAATTTGACCAATAACCAAAGTTTCCCGCGACTTCAACCAATCCCAGCAGTCCCACGTGCCAGTCAGTATAATGTGACTCTGAGTGCCACTGTCACAAGCGGGAGTGAGAGAGAGCTTGTTTCCGATATGAAGACGAGACTCGAACATCTCACATTTACCAACAAAACGTATAGCGAAAGACCGTGCAAAACATTTCAGACCGTCCTGCCAACCTGTATACATTTTAACATAAATGTACGCTGTAATATTTTTTCACTATAAAGTCGCTGAAGCGGCTGCTGTTTCAATCCTGTCGGCTCTCTGCAGCGGGCGGGGCTGCTGCTCATACAGTTCCCCCTGCTACTGACGCGCACACACACAATCACACACGGTGGATGCAGGAAAACCGGAGGTGAGATGACACGATGACCTAAATTGAGGACAGCTACGCTCGTTATTGTAGGTGCAATGAAAAGTTAAAGTCCAATAACTACTTTATCAAACCGTATGAATGTGAGTCCCAGGCCAGGATAGGAAATTAACTAACAATGTAGGGTAAAGATAAACAAGCCACTGACACATTCAAATCTGATTCATTCAATAAATTATTATTTTTTGTCTTAAATCCACCAGCCATTTTCATATTATACCAACATTTGCAGCATCCTGAGCCTTTTTTGTAAGGTTACTAGGAAAACTCAGTCCAGGATAGTTTTACCCTGAAACAAGTTTCCTTTTTATTTTTAAAGAACTATACAAAAAAAAAAAATCGCAACTTTTATCACAATTTTTTACAAAAGCTCCCGCAAAATCAGGCATTTTGGGCCGCAACAATCTCAAAAAAAGGCAGTGAAATCATGGAGGAACTGTAAGTAGCAGTATTAGGGGCTGGAATGCAGGGTTCGAAATGAACTTTTTGTCCACCAGCCAAATACTAGTGAATGTTAACATTTAATTTAATTTTGGCTGGTGAGTTAAGCAAATCTACCAGCCACTTGCATATTTTACCAGCATTTGGCTGCTAAATGGTGCTGATTTGGACCCTGCTTACATGTGTTGAAGGGGAATGCAAGGACAGGTGGTGTCCAACCGATTGTGGTGGGCTGGTCTGGGTCTCAAAACCAGAGCTGATTTTTTACCCCAACATCAGTGAAACCAGCAGCAGGTAATTATTCTGTTTTTCAACAACCCACAGACACTCTTTACTAAGTGTTTGTACATACACTCTATGTAATATTGACATGTGAAACACTAAATATGTTAATACAAAAAGTGATTATCCTGAATCTCAGTCAAAGTGCATATTGAAGGGATGGTTGCTGTTTGGTTACTCAGATAGTGTGTGATAGATGGTGTATGCAGTTGTTTATGGATATGTGAAGTTAGCCATTCTAGTGCAGATGTTAGCCCACATTGTTCAATTAAATTATAAAACAGAACATTAAAATGTGCTGCTTAATAACGTCACATTTGTAAGGGAGAAAATATATATGTGTGATGTTAATATGTTTTGTGCCTTCAAGAAACAGACACTAGTATGACTCCTATGACTCCAGAATCTGGCGATGAAATAACAGGTAAACTCTTATTATTGCATCAAAATGCAAAACATGCTTTTCTGTTGATGTTTGTTGCTGTGTACTCATGTTCAAGTCTTAATACGTCTGACACTAAACATAAAAAAAAACATATAAAACATATTACAGTAACACACTATCTGGTAGTATGTATCTTTAATAGTTAGCTTGAGTTGTAGCTATTGTACACCCAAATCACATTAGAAATTGGGGGTTGAATATTAGATGTGATGCCATTTATGCAAAAGGTTAAGAAATAGCTAAGATTTTATATTTTGAAAGTTGAAAATGGTGACTGTCATCTTCAGTAGACACACTGCACATTGCTGTAGTGAAAGAATTACCACAGTGCTACAAGGAAGTAATACATTATTAGTTATTTTTATTCTCAATGTAACCCTATCTGTCAGGCCGCAAGCCCCAGCAAAGTCTGACTATGCATTGTGTTTGCAATGCGTCAACACAAATAACTTGCGTTGACGCGTCACTAAATAAAATAAACAAATAAAACTTGCGTGCAAATTAATTAATGCAATGTGGAACTAATGTAACGTTAGATACGCGGGTTCTAGGGATACCTAATCTGTAGCCCCGCCTTAGCTCTGAAGCTAGCCGAGCTCGCCGCCTACATGCAGTTTTTTGTCAGGTCGACGGTCCAGTGAGTGAGTCAGAGATAGCAGCACGAAAGGACGAGTATGGCGAGTGGTGGCGACCCACGAGAGTTAGAGGACCCGCCGGCCTCTTTAAGATCGCAAGTTTGGGAAAACTTTGAGACTGTACGGCTGCAGCCTGGAGCCTCCTGTGTCATGCCATCTCGTCTCATTCATCCCGCCTGGTACCGTCCCTGCCTTGAAAACTTCGATCTTCGGGTCAGTTACAGTAGTAGGCTACAGGCGAGAGAGTGGTGGATAAGACAAGGACTGTGTGTCGGCGTTGTTCAGCAGTTGTTGGGTATGTGAGTGGAAATACATCATACAACAACATGCTAACGCATATCCGACGCCATCACCCAGATGTGCCAATCACTGGAACAAGACAAATTAAAGGGAGAAGAGCTTGGATGTTAAACAAGAGCTTATTCATTATTTTACCTACTGTTAAAAAAAGCAAATACAGGTTACTCTTTTTGCACTTGCTCTGTTTACTTTAAGTTTTTATTTTTGTATTCCTCCTGAAAGTGACTTTATTTTGTTGTTGGATTGATAGCCTACATCTGGCTTCAGGTTGCACAAAAAAAATATTTTACTTGAACAGTGCAGTGTTAAACAATTTTAATAAACAGAGATTTCAACCTTATTGAAATTAGTTTTGTGTAAATTGTTAATAATTGAGCAATGGGAAAATAATGGTTAATTGAAAAATGAATCGTTAGATTAATCAAAAAATGAATCGTTAGATTAGTCGACTAATCTAAAAAATAATCTCTAGCTTAATCGTTTAAAAAATGATCATTTGGATATACCAGGGCACGTGGCAGGGACAGGGAAAACAGGAGTCCAAATGGTGGTTGAGACAAGCAAAATCCTCCTCATTTATTGAGCTTTTCGGAAACAAACGCAAACTGTGTACAAAATGCAGCTTTAGCTTAATATACAGACTTGTCACTTGTTTACAATATAAGACAGCCATGCTCCACCATCAACCTTTAGCCATCTTGCCATCAGGAGCCAGGCAGCCTTTTTGAATTAGTGAGTACATTATCATACTCTCTTACTTACCACTCAACTAAGTAGCAGTATTAGGGGCTGGAATGCAGGGTTCAAAACTAATGTTTTGTCCACCAGGAAATACTAGTGAATGTTAAAATTTAACTTAATTTTGGCTGGTGAGGTAAGCAAATCTACCAGCCACTTGCATATTTTACCAGCACTTGGCTGCTAAATGGTGCTGATTTGGACCCTGCTTACATGTGTTGAAGGGGAGTGCGAGGACAGGTGGTGTCTGGCCGATTGTGGTGGGCTGGTCTGGGTCTCAAAACCAGAGCTGATTGTTTATCCCAGTCCAGCCCTGGGTGCTTCCACTCCTAATGCCTACAAAATGAACATCAGGTCCAGTAAAGTTCAGATATATTAAGTGTGACTTTGATTAATCACAAATCATAACTATGAGCATTCTGTATATATCAACACTCAACTATTTTATTTATTCATACATGCTTGTCATGATTCTTCAATGTTCTTACTGCCTTGTCCTTGTTTTTTTTTCTTTTAATGTTTTGTATTTATGTTTTTAATGTTTTGCAGTAGGCTGTATAACGATGGAGTGTGTAGTAGTGACCACATGCATTTCCTACTTGTGGATATTAAAGTTTACCTTGACCTTGATCTTGATATGTATTTGATAATATTGTGATATTTGAAATGTACTTTGTTGATTCACCAGGGAGGACTGTTGGTACATCAAGTAACACTGGTAGTTTTATCTTTACTTTACCAACATCAGTGAAACCAGCAGCAGGTAACTATTCCATTTTTCAACAACCCACACATACTCTTTACTAAGTGTTTCTACATACACTCTATGTACAAATGTAAGTTTGTTGGTGTGTACTCATGTTCGAGTGTTAATACGTCTGACACTGAAAAAGGATCTAAACACTGGAGGCTCATCACTGAAGAAAGATGAGTAGGCCTATGTGTTTTCCATCGATTCTGTTGCCAGGTAACTAGATAGCTGCTCTGTTTCAGTTTATATCATTAACAGAATGTCATATGATTTGTTGCTTTTTTAAATGTCAGGAGTTGTATATATACACTGTTTATTACATCATTACAGTATGTAAAAAACTAGCATTTACAGGGTTAAGGGTCTGAGTGTCTGCATTTGAACACAGTTCATTAGACTTATTGTTGGAGCTGAGGTTGAACTTCCAAAATCTGAAAAAAAAACACCCTTGCCAAAATGTATTCCTGTGCATCAACACAGTCAAAATGATCGAAAAGATTAAAAATAAAAAAGCCAAAAATGTCCGTAGTGAACGGCAACAAAAACTAACTGCGCCAACCTGCACCACCAAACATAACAAACTGTTCCAATAACCGACAAAAAGGATTTGGGCGTGGGGGGTTGGGGGGTTAGTGCACGGAAGGGAGAGGACGGGATGAGGTGGAGGGAGGGGCGAGCTAGCCTCTGTTTTGTTTGACAATACTTCCAACATCAACAAGAAGTGACATCACCCAACATCGCTTAGAGCAGTCATTCACAAACTGTGGTCCGTGAGGGTACGGCAGGTGGTCCGTGGAAAAGCTAAATAAAATATAAAATAATAGTTTTTTAACCCTTTAACCTTCATTTTACCAGGAAGAATATGTATATTGATATACAATTTAAATTAAATTGTCAAGTTATTGTGTGATTACTAAAGGCTAGTAGCGCTCGGCCATGACATTCAAGTCCAGTGCCGTTAGAACCACAACATGGATCGGTGGATGGCAACAGGTTCTCTAAAGAGAAAAGAGGCACAGGTTACCAATAATGAAGAGATTGACAGTGAGTCTGAGGCATCTACGAGCCAGAGTCCTCATAAAGAAACAAAGAAAAGGAGGTTGAAAAGAAAATACTACGAAAGCTACTTAGCATTTGGATTCAGCTACACTGGCCCCGAAGACAAGCCGTTGCCCGTTTGCGTTTGTTGCTACGAGGCACTGGCTAACGAGAGCATGAAACCATAAAATCTTCGCCGGCATCTGGAAACCAAGCATGGCGAATTTAAGTCCAAGCCAGTAGAGTTTTTCAAAAGCAAGCTCCAGGAATACCGCACAAGCAAAAAAAGTAATGGAATCGACATCTACAGGTGGTGCTACTGCTAAAGCAGTGGAAGTCTCGTACCGGGTGTCCCGCATCATAGCGAAAAAAGGGATGCCACATACACTCGGGGAGGAGGTGGTGCTGCCAGCAATTAAAGATACTGTGGGTGTCATGCTGGGTGACAAAGCACGAAAGCAAATGGACTTGATTCCATTATCAGACAACACTGTGCAGCGCAGAATCGAGGAGATGGCCAGCAATGTGAACGACCAGCTAATATCGTGGATCAAAGCTAGTCGATTTTCTTCAGCTGGACGAATCCACTGACATAGCGAACCTCAACCTGCTCGCCTACGTAAGGTATGACTACAACGGAGAAATAGAGGAGGACTTTCTCTTTTGTAAACCTTTGCAGACACGCACAACCACAGAGGCACTTTTTGACATGTTGAACGGTTTCATCACAGAACATGGGATTGATTGGTCACGATGCGTGAGAATAAGCACAGACGGGGCAGCAGCCATGATAGGCCAACACAGCGGCCTTGTTAAACGTGTGGAAGCAATTGCTTTGCAAGCGAAATCTATCCACTGCAGCATCCACAGAGAGGCTCTCGCAGCCAAAAGAATGCCTCTTGATCTCAAAACTCTTTTGGATTAAGTAGTAAAAACTGTCAATTTCATCAATGCCCGTCCACTGAATTCAAGACTTTTCAGTTTTATGCGACAAGATGGGCAGTGAGCACCGACAATTGCTGCTCCATACCGAGGTCCGGTGGCTGTCAAGAGGGGAGGGGCTTGCACGGCTTTACGAGTTGCTAGATGAGGTGAGACTGTTTCTACTTGACATCAAGTTCGACCTTTCTGGCCGATTCAGTGATGCAGACTGGCTTGCCAAGATGGCATATCTGTCTGACATTTTTGAGCACTTGAATGGACTAAATAGGGGCCTACAGGGGAAGTCGGTTACTCTTTTTCATACGTAAAACAAAGTTGAAGCAGCAATCAAGAAGATGGGTATGTTGGCCAGGAGGAGGCAAATTATGACTAATTTCCAAATCTTTCTGATTTTTTAGATAGCTCAGACACGCACCTTTCAAGTGCTGTGTAAGATGATATCAGACAGCACCTGCACCTGCTGAATACTCAGCTATGGATTTATTTCCCAACCTCACCAGAGAGCAAGACAGCCTGGCCGAACTGTCCTGTGACAGTGCTTTAAAAAAGGACTTTTCTTAAAGATGCCTGCCTGCTTTTTGGCTGAAAATTGCCACAGAATACCCTGAGTTGTCTGACTAAGCCCTGAAGTGGATTGTGCCTTTTCCAACCACTTACCTCTGTGAATCAGGATTTTCATCCCTGGTCATGTTGAAGACAAAATATCGGAACAGACTTAATATTGAACCAGATCTCAGATTGAGGCTGTCATCGCTGGAACCTGACATCCAGAAATTAACATCTGCAAAGCAACATCATCCATCTCATCAGGTGCGCATTTATTTATTTATTTGTTTGTTTTTAATATAGGCCTATATTTGACAGACGACAAAAAGAGGAAGAGAAAGATGTGGAGGGGGACAGAGGGGGATATTATGTTCACATTGGGCTGGCAAATAGACTCCAATGGCTTCTCCTTTTATTAATTTTTAACCAAGAGTAGGCCTACTGTGTTTTCATTAAATGTGTAAACAGGCATATTAGAGGCAAAGAATGTTCTCATGATCACATCATACTCATAGCCTTTATAGGTAGCTTATATGAGACTGTTTTAAATTATAAATGGAATGAATAAGGCCTATTAGGCCTATTATTTTAATTTCCAGTTAGTTTCTTGATCTTGCGTTTCTGAAATGTTTTGCAGATGTTCTGTTAAGTGGACAAACTCACAGCCTACTTTTTGAGGACTTGTAAAACTCTGAAGATTAATAATCCCCTAAAATCACCAAAAGTTTGACTACATCCAAGTGTTCTTATTACTGTATAGATTTAATACTCCATTGCTATGGAAATAAGCCTGTTGTTCAAATGAACCTGATCATGCCCTCGGGAGCTTGAGTAAATGAAAAATTTAAATATGCGACAGCCGTTTTGTGCGGTAAACTTTCTTTTAACAAGCCTGTTGTACTGATGCGATGACCAGTTATAGTTTTAGTGCTAGTAGGCCTATTAAGAGGTGCAGATTAATTCAGGTAGGACTGTGTGTAGACATATTTTATTATGTCTATAATGAGGTGGTCCGTGAAAATTCTTGATTACAAATAGTGGTCCACACACAAAAAGTTTGAAAACCCCTGGCTTAGAGCACCTTTAACTGAAAGAGATATTTCTGAAAGAGCTCAAACCTGCGCACATTATTCAAAGATAAAGCATTCTAAATAAAACTCATGAGTCACCCCCGACGACCTGCGGAGCCCGCGAAAGTGGAACCCAAAGCTCGACGGTGGAGAGGCAAATGTCAGGGAATGTCGCGAGGTGTGAGCCACAAATTTCGCATTTACTTTGGGGTATAGGCCAAAACGCATCTACCTCGATTATAGCGCCTCCTAAGAAACATTTTGAACAGAGCCTCAAATTGCCATGGTAAACATGAATCTCAAGTTTTGCAATGATAGCACTTACTGTGGCTGAGAAATTGCAATTGCAAATTTTCTCCATTTACATTCATTGAGTTATACGCCAAAACGCATCTACCTCAATTATAGCGCCCCTAGGGGCCGATGTTAATTTTGTTTTGGGTACAGAGCCTTCGAAGTGGCCTGGCGAACAGTAATACCAAGTTTTACGTTGATAGCATTTGATTTGGCCGAGATATGCTTACGTTTGTGTTTGGACACTAGCTTAAAAAAAAAAAAAAAAAAAAATCTTTTGTAATTTACCCAATTTTTAACTGAGCAAGATTCTTTTGAGAAGTTTGTCAGGGAAACATCTGAACATAGAATAAATCTGGAATAGAAGTTAGAGACAGTCTCAAAAGTCCATGCAAATGGGCCAAGGGAGCTTTTTGATTTTTGTCAATAGCCGTTTCATTTTATTGAACATTTCAAATAAACTTGTGATCTTCTCCCATTGTATGCACAATGGATTATTTTTTTGTTTTAAATTAAAATATGCAATAGGTCACTTTTTTTTTTTTTCAATAGCTCTTGATTTTTAGCTCTTCATCATTGACAATTAAAACCAACTGTACATTCATCTGGACCTCCTCCGATTTACACAACCTCTCATTTGTATGTGTGTCTGTCACTTAAAGTGACTAACTGAGAAACATTATTATATATATGCATGTGTAGTCACAGAAGTCTCAGATAAAATATATCCAGATACAAAAACATCATAACATAACAAAAACAGAACACACAACAAATAAAAGTAAAACAAATTATTAACAGGAGTAAAGTGAACTCACGCTTAATATATGAGTAAAACTAAATACATGTTCAATCTTGACCTAAAATAAAGCTAAATCGAAATGCAGTTTGGAAACCAAGCTGTGCTTTGTCCGTCATAAACCTCAACTTGAAAGTTGTATCAAACTGGGGAAACTTGTGTAAAAGTTTGCTTCAGTCTTAACCAGCAGTTTGGTTGATCTGATAAAAAGAAATTGTTATGTCCCCCAACATTAGTCTGGAATATACCACTCAACTTCAAACAAAAGGTTTACATTTCTTACAGTCCTTGAGGGTGTCTGCCTCTCTTTCTCTATCCAGTATAGCATAGTATATCACTGTGCTGTAGACCATACCCTTCAGGCCTGATGCAGCTGGCTCTTCAGCAATAATGGAGTACATATGGTATGTGTCAAACTGGGAAAAGAAAGAAACCCACTGTAGCATCTGTTAATATATATGGAAAATGTATTTACTATTGCCTCTCATGTCATACTTACATTCTCATTTTGAGGCTCTTGGCTTTTTACTTCCTCAGAACCTGCTAGTGAGAGAGACACTCAATGTAAGATGATTGCAAAGGTTATATATACACAATTATACATTTCTCTTTATTAAGATATGTATTCAGTCCAGCTGATTGGAGTTAAGAATGTGATGGTCACAACACACATACTTGGAAAGCATCACACTTTAAAAGTGTACAAAATAAACCAGCTGTTAGGCACACTTCATGTGTGAAAGAGTGTTAGACACGAGCAAAGGAGGTTATTTTGTCTAAGTGCAGTGTTTCTCTCCCACACGGAGGGTTTACTTTCAGATTGAGATGCAGGTCTTTTTTTTTGTTCTGTTCATGCGGACACAAAACAGGTATACAGCAGGCAGGTAACAGACAGACAGATAACCACATTGAAACATTAAACTGGCAAGGAACAAAGCATCTGGACTGGTATAAGTACAGCAGGATCTAATGAGAGCGGATGGGAAGCAGGCGGGTGATGCAAGTGAGGAGGTGAGGAGGAAAAGTCAGGCAGACAAATGAATGAAGTGGAAGCACATGTGTACAGTAGATTGGTCTGGCAGTCAGGTGATGGGGGAAGCAAACGTGTGTTTGCCTCTGTCTCAGAGTAGGTCGGGACATGCCTTCACCATTCTAGGAAACAAATTGGAGGAGCCGGAGGAATAGAGAATGGGGCTGAAGGGACAAAGGAACAAAGTCTGACACCCTCTCAAACTGAGTAAATCTTAAGATGCAACAACGCAATTCCCGAGTTTAAGTACAGTACATATGTAATAATCAGAAAGGAAAAAACCTGTTGGACCTGTTTGACTAACAAATGAACCTAGCTCTCACCAGTTCTTTTGTTGCAGAGAATTGCAGAAACAAGTAAGATGACGCCCACCGTGACTCCACAACCAGCAACAACTGCTGCAAACTTCAATATCCATGTTTCTGCAAACAACAGAAGCCATAAACAAGTCAGTTTTGCTTCTCACAATATTAACACAAAGCAGGAAGATATGTTCTGTGGATAGAGTGTTTTAACCACCAATACCAGTTCACACCAAATATTTAACGTGGAAATCAAAATGATGCTACTGATGTTCATAGTAAATTAGGTTCCAAACATTTTATCACTGAATTCAAGTTGAGGACATGTTGAGAATAAAAATAACTAATAATGTATTACTTCCTTGTAGCACTGTGATAATTCTTACACTACAGCAATGTGCAGTGTGTCTACTGAAGATGACAGAGTCACCATTTTCAACTTTTCAAATATAAAATCTCAGCTATTTCTTCACACAAATGGCATCACATCTAATATTCAACCCCCAATTTCTAATGTGATTTGGGTGTGCAATAGCTACAACTCAAGCTAACTATGAAAGATAAATACTACCAGATAATATGTTACTGTAAAATGTTTTATATGTTTTTTTTTATGTTTAGTGTCAGACGTATTAACACTCGAACATGAGTACACAGCAACAAACATCAACAGAAAAGCATGTTTGCATTTTGATGCAATAAGAGTTTACCTGTTATTTTGTCGCCAGATTCTGGAGTCATACTAGTGTCTGTTTCTTGAAGGCACAAAACATATTAACATCACTGTCAAGGGTAGATGTAGATGAGTAGTTGTGAGCAGGTGTAAACACTCAGGATGAGTCGGAGATGAAGTTGACAAGATGGGATTTTTATTGTTTACCCCAATTAAGGCCAAATGAGGCAAATCGTGAAATAAAAATTAACAAAACAATTAAAGAAAACAGAAAAATATAGCCTATACTTTCAAGGAAATAAAATAAATTGACTTGGGAGTCAAAACAATAAGATAATATAAATATTCATCTATTCACTAATTAGACCTTAACTCAAGTCATCACTCTGAGGATATGCAACAGACTTACATCCTACTCCCTCAGGTGTTCCAACAGCTCTCCTGAGCAAATACTACTGCCACTCTATATAGCCTGAAGCCCCACCCCTCAAATTGGAACATACCAACACAATACAATGCAGGGCTGGCTCAGGTGAATAGACAGAAATGGCTCCATACAGCCAAAATTTATATATCTAAGAAGCTAGACATGTACAGCATATCATTTATATGATTCACATTCAAATTAGACAAAGCCCCAAGACATCTTGATGGCTACAAAATGTAATACCTAAAATGCCGGTTAACTTCCTGTTACCCCGGAAGTCATAGACCCATTTAAACCCGAGGATCGCAGCAAACTTTCCTTTAGAACAAAGAGAGCACATGCTGGTAAGACAAATCATGTTACCCTCTGTTAGCTTTTAATCTCAATAAATGACCCTAGTTAACAAAGGAACAAGTGTTGTGTGATTATTGTAACTGAACATGTTTGTGAAATAAACTGTAGGGTTTTAAACAATAGAAAATTATGTATTGATGGATGTTGCCATAGCATTTAAATCACTGCAGTATTAGATGTTAAATGTTAAATGTGTACACAAGAAAGCTACAGGATAACTGAGGAATTTGATAAATGACTAGGTTTACAGATTATTTGACAGTGTGTGGTAATTAACAGAACATATGAACACGCTAAATAAACCTATACAGGCAACATTTACATTCAGTCTCTGAGAGGAAAAATAGGTAGCGCATCGCTAGCGTGACGGCAGCCATGCGCCCCGTCACAATCACAAATAGATATTTTCTCCCTTTGTATGGGTACAAATGTGAAATTATTAAGCTGCACACATCTGCACTAGAAAGGCTAACTTCACATATCCATAAACAACTGCATACACCATCTACACAGCATGCCGTACCCTCACGGACCACAGTTTGTGAATGACTGCTCTGAGCGATGTTGGGTGATGTCAATTGTTGTTGATTTTGGAAGTATTGTCAAACAAAACGGAGGCTAGCTCGCCCCTCCCTCCACCTCATCCCGTCCTCTCCCTTCCATACACTAACCCCCCAACACCCACGCCCAAATTCTTTTTGTCGGTTATTGGCTGGAACACTGTTTGTTATGTTTGGTGGTGCAGGTTGGCGCAGTTAGTTTTTGTTGCCATTTGTGGAGCCTGGGCTGTCTACAGAGACCTCATTTTTTTTCAGTGTGTTCAGGGGACAGGCAGCTAGCGAATAGTGAGGACATGTTTGCTGTATGTGACAAAACATGTTGTAGCCTAAAAAACGCGTGACATCGCTTAGAGCACCTTTAAGACCTGCACTAAATATATTTAACCCTTGTGCATCACTACGGACATTTTTGGCTTTTTTGTTTTTAATCTTTTCGATCATTTTGACTGTGTTGATGCACAGGAATACATTTTGGCAAGGGTGTTTTTTTTCTGATTTTGGAAGTTCAACCTCAGCTCCAACAATAAGTCTAATGAACTGTGTTCAAATGCAGACACTCAGACCCTTAACCCTTTAAATGCTAGTTTTTTACATACTGTAATGATGTGATAAACAGTATGTATACAACTCCTGACATTTTACAAAAAGCAACAAATCATATGACATTCTGTTAATGATATAAACTGAAACAGAGCAGATGTCTAGTTAACAGGCAACAGAATCGATGGAAGACACATAGGCCTACTCATCTTTCTTCAGTGATGAGCCTCCAGTGTTTAGTGTCAGACGTATTAACACTCAGAACATGAGTACACAGCAACAAACTTACATTTGTACATAGAGTGTATGTTCAAAGACTTAGTAAAGAGTGTGTGTGGGTTGTTGAAAACCGGAATAATTACCTGCTGCTGGTTTCACTGATGTCACTGAGTACAAAGTACATTTCAAATGTCACAATACTATAAAAACATATGATTTGTGATTAATCAAAGTCACACTTAATATATCTGATCTTTACTGGACCTGATGTTCGTTTTGTAGGCATTACAGGAGTGGAAGCACCCAGGGCTGGACTGGGGTAAAAAATCAGCTCTGGTTTTGAGATCCAGACCAGCCCACCACAATCGGCCGGACACCACCTGTCCTCGCACTCCCCTTCAACACATGTAAGCAGGGTCCAAATCAGCACCATTTAGCAGCCAAATGCTGGTAAAATATGCAAGTGGCTAATAGATTTGCTTACATCACCAGCCAAAATTAAGTTAAATTTTAACATTCACTAGTATTACCTGGTGGACAAAACGTTAGTTTTGAACCCTGCATTCCAGCCCCTAATACTGCTACTTAGCTGAGTGGTAAGTAAGAGAGTATGATAATGTACTCACTAATTCAAAAAGGCTGCCTAGCTCCTGATGGCAAGATGGGTGGAGCATGGCTGTCTTATAATGTATTGTTAATTTTTCGATTAATTTAACGATTAATTTTTCAATTAGCCATTATTTTCCCATTGCTCAATTATTAACAATTTACACAAAACTAATTTCAATAAGGTTCAAATCTCTATTTATTAAAATTGTTTAACACTGCACTGTTCAAGTAAAATCATTTTTTTGTGCAACCTGAAGCCAGATGTAGGCTATCAATCCAACCACAAAATAAAGTCACTTTCAGGAGGAATACAAAAATAAAAACTTAAAATAAACAGAGCAAGTGCAAAAAGAGTAATCTGTATTTGCTTTTTTTAATAGTAGGTAAAATAATGAATAAGCTCTTGTTTAACATCCAAGCTCTTCTCCCTTTAATTTAACTTTATTTATTTGTATCTAAAGGCTGGTTAAGCACTGTAGGGAGGTGAAGTTGGTCCGTTTTTTAGGGGTCCAAGCCCGAGTCTGTAAGAACGGACAATAGCAAAGCTATGCCGTTCATACAGCAGGGCTGTAGAACCCTATTGTTTTTCTACTGATTAATCATCATACATTATTTATTTTTTTTCCATTATTCTTCCCCGCCTAAAACTCCGACTACAGCCTAAACTGTACATGGTGGGGGGTTGGCATTTATGGTTGGCAGTAATGGTCCCAAACTCCGCAAGGACCTCAGGCGCAAAAATAGACCCACTTCCACCACTAAGTGGCGCTATAGCAGAAAAAAAGCGTTTGGCCCTATAACTCCCACACCGTACACCTTACATTCAAAAACCATATATCCACGCGTTCCATGGATCCAACTGAGTCACGTGATATAGGCCTTGCCCATTTCCGCCTAAACTTTTATGCGTGAAAAATCGTGATTTATCAAAAACCTACTTTTTCGAACTCCTCCTAGACCGTGCGACCGATCGGCACGAAATTTGGCATGTAGCATCTCCAGATGGACCGGACAAAAAGTTAATAAAAATAATTTTGATAGGATAAAAATTGCGCATATTACGCACAAACAAATTTGTGTAGCTAACTATGAAAACACCAACTTTGCCATGTCTCAGCCAAAATAAATGCCATCAATGCCAAACTTTAGATTCTTGTTTAACATGACCCTCTGAAGGTCACTCACCCGTTTTACAAATATTGGCCACTAGGGGGCGCTACAAGTACAAAAAGTTTATACCTCATGAACCGCTAATCTGATTTTTACAAAATTTGATGGGTACCATCTAGGGACACTCCTGAGGCCAACCCTAGAGTGGGGTACTGAGGGGTCAAAGTGGGTGTGGCCTATGAGACCCACGTGAACAACTTTCAATTTACAGGGTAGATAGACAATGGGTCTGGACCACACCTACCAAAAATTACACATGTGGACCACTAGGTGGCGCTATAATGTTTTTTTGCCTTCAACTCTCACATTACACATCGCACATTAAAATAACTTACATCCACGTCTTCCTTGAATCAAGCTGAATCACATAATATAGGCCACGCCCATTTCTGCTCAAAGGTTTTTTCACAATATCGCGCAATGTGCAAAACCAACTTTTCGCACTCGTCCTAGGCCGTATGACGGATCAGCACGAAACCTGGTATGTAGCATCTCCACATGGACGAGACCAAAAGTTACCCAAGGAATTTTGCTACGTTAAAGTATGCGCATTTGACGACCAAACAAATTTTCCTAGCTAGCTACCATACACATATCATATCATATCTTGGCCAAATTAAATGTTATCAGCAAATAATTTGAGATCTTTGTTCACCATCCCACTACGATGCTCTGTACCAAATTTGGCGAAGATTTTGGCCTTCAGGGGGCGCTATAAGCAACGTTTATTTGTTTTGGCCAATAACTCAATGCTTTTGAATGGGGAATTTGCAATTGCAATATCTCTGCCACAGTAAATGCAATCAACACAAAACTTGTAGTGCTTGTTCGGCATGCCGCTCTGAGGCTCTGTACCAAATTTGGCGAAGATCGGCCATTAGGGGGCGCTATAATCGACGTAGACGAGTTTTGGCCCTTTTACTCAATGTTAATGGGATATTTGCAAGGAAATGTACCACGGACCTTGTAGCTCACACTTCTCAATATTTACTGAGGTTTGCCTCCTACCGTTTTGGTTTTGGTTTTTGCTTTTGTGTGCTCCCCTGGTGTTTTACAATAAACAAACTACTTAACCCACTTGACAAAGTTGCTACAACCTTCACAGTGGACAAATGCAACTCTTTTCTCTCACTTTTTCAATCCAACATCAACACCATTCATAGGCGCCGATACTGTGCAATTAAACATTGCAGTTGGTGCTAAGTGGAGAGTCTGTCATAGTGTGATTGGTTATGTTGGTGTCATTGATTCTTAATTTCCCACGAAGCACCCACGGAGGAAAACATAAATCGGCGCCTATGACGCCATTTGCAACAACTTGACCACCTCCCCTGCTCGTTCAACCACCACACCTGCCTCCCCCCTCCACCCTCTCGGTCACTCTTTCATTTTTCTCTGCTGTCTCCCGCGGTCAGGGGGGTTAAGAAGTTTGTTTATTGTAGAGAATTCTTAAAGTTAGTCCGTATATGCGTGGAGGTGAACTGTTGACCGCTACGTTTCCAACGGCGGCGTACCGCAGACGTCGCGGCTCGCGCCTCTCGATGTTTGCCTCCCCAACGCCCAGCTTCGGGTTCCGCTTTCGCACGTTCCCCCGGGCGTCGGGGGCGACTGCCGTGGGTGGCTTGGGCCCCGTCATAACTGCTTGCAGTTCTAGTTTTGTCTTGTTCCAGTGATTGGCACATCTGAGTCATGGCGTCGGATATGCGTTAGCATGTTGTTGTATGATGTATTTCCACTCACATACCCAACAACTGCTGAACAACGCCGACACACAGTCCTAGTCTTATCCACCACTCTCTATTCTGTAGCTTACTACTGTAACTGACCCGAAGACCAAAGTTTTCGAGGCGGGGACGGCACCAGGCAGGATGCATGAGACAAGAGGGAATGACACGGGAGGCTCCAGGCTGCAGCCATACAGTCTCAAAGTTTTCCCAAACTTGCGATCTTAAAGAGGCCGGCGGGTCCTCTAACTCTTGTGGGTCACCACCACTCGCCATACTCGTCCTTTCGTGCTGCTATCTCTGACTCACTCACTGGACTGTCGACCTGACAAAAAACTGCATGTAGGCGGAGAGCTCGGCTAGCTTCAGCGCTAAGGCAGGGCTACAGATTAGGTATCCCTAGAACCCGCGTATCTAACAGTAGTTCCGCATTACATTAGTTCTGCATTACATTAATTAATTTGCACGCAAGTTTTATTTATTTATTTTATTTAGTGACCAAGTCACGCAAATTATTTGTGTCGACGCATTTACGTAACTGATGACGTCGACTACGTCGATAAATCGTCCCAGCCCTAATATCCAACATCCTAAATAAACACAATGCAGAGTCAGACTTTGCTGGGGCTTGCGGTCTGACAGATAGGGTTACATTGAGAATAAAAATAACTGAAAATGTATTACTTCCTTGTAGCACTGTGATAATTCTTTCACTACAGCGGTGTGCAGTGTGTCTGCTGAAGATGACAGAGTCACCATTTTCAACTTTTAAAATATAAAATCTTAGCTATTTCTTAACTTTTCGCACAAATCAT
Organism: Sander lucioperca; assembly: GCF_008315115.2. Classification (NCBI taxonomy): domain Eukaryota; kingdom Metazoa; phylum Chordata; class Actinopteri; order Perciformes; family Percidae; genus Sander; species Sander lucioperca. The sequence goes on from NC_050178.1 coordinate 884,206, forward strand.
ATCACATCTAATATTCAACCCCCAATTTCTAATGTGATTTGGGTGTACAATATCCACAACTCAAGCTAACTATTAGAGATACATACTACCAGATAGTATGTTACTGTAATATGTTATATGTTTTTTTATATTTAGTGTCAGAGGTATTAAGACTCGAACATGAGTACACAGCAACAAACATCAACAGAAAAGCATGTTTTGCATTTTGATGCAATAATAAGAGTTTACCTGTTATTTCGTCGCCAGATTCTGGAGTCATAGGAGTCATACTAGTGTCTGTTTCTTGAAGGCACAAAACATATTAACATCACACATATATATTTTCTCCCTTACAAATGTGAAGTTATTAAGCAGCACATTTTAATGTTCTGTTTTATAACTTAATTTTACTTGAACAATGTGGGCTAACATCTGCACTAGAATGGCTAACTTCACATATCCATAAACAACTGCATACACCATCTATCACACACATCTGAGTAACCAAACAGCAACCATCCCTTCAATATGCACTTTGACTGAGATTCAGGATAATCACTTTTTGTATTAACATATTCAGTGTTTCACATGTCAATATTACATAAAGTGTATGTAAAAACACTTAGTAAAGAGTATGTGTGGGTTGTTGAAAAATGGAATAGTTACCTGCTGCTGGTTTCACTGATGTTGGGAAAGTAGAGATAAAACTACCAGTGTTACTTGATGTACCAACAGTCCTCCCTGGTGAATCAACAAAGTACATTTCAAATATCACAATACTATCAAATACATATCAAGATCAAGGTCAAGGTAAACTTTAATATCCACAAGTAGGAAATGCATGTGGTCACTACTACACACTCCATCGTTATACAGCCTACTGCATAACAATAAAAATATAAATACAAAACATTAAAAGAAAGATAAAAAAGGACAAGACAGACAAGGCAGTAAGAACATTGAAGAATCATGACAAGCATGTATGAATAAATAAAATAGTTGAGTGTTGATATATACAGAATGCTCATAGTTATGATTTGTGATTAATCAAAGTCACACTTAATATATCTGATCTTTAGTGGACCTGATGTTCGTTTTGTAGGCATTACAGGAGTGGAAGCACCCAGGGCTGGACTGGGGTAAAAAATCAGCTCTGGTTTTGAGATCCAGACCAGCCCACCACAATCGGCCGGACACCACCTGTCCTCGCACTCCCCTTCAACACATGTAAGCAGGGTCCAAATCAGCACCATTTAGCAGCCAAGTGCTGGTAAAATATGCAAGTGGCTAATAGATTTGCTTACCTCACCAGCCAAAATTAAGTTTAATTTTAACATTCACTAGTATTACCTTCAAAACGTTAGTTTTGAACCCTGCATTCCAGCCCCTAATACTGCTACTTAGCTGAGTGGTAAGTAAGAGAGTATGATAATGTACTCACTAATTCAAAAAGGCTGCCTAGCTCCTGATGGCAAGATGGCAAAATGGGTGGAGCATGGCTGTCTTATAATGTATTGTTAATTTTTCGATTAATCTAACGATTAATTTTTCAATTAGTCATTATCAAGGTCAAGGTAATTTTATTTCATACCCGCAGGTAAAATTGTTTTACAGATAAAAAGAAGAATTCGGTCATCCACATAAAAGACATAAGAACATACAACTATTTCACGTACAAATTTACAAGTAAACAAATAGACATCATGACAGACTGCGCCATAACACATACATATCCTCTATCCATATTAACTGTCAAGTACTAAAACTTCTCTCTTATTATTTAGGAATTCAATTGCAGCTGGAACAAGAGTATTCTTATAGCGTCTTGTTTTCCATCTCAAAGCCGCAAACCGGCGACCAGACGGAAGTATTTTCCCATTGCTCAATTATTAACAATTTACACAAAACTAATTTCAATAAGGTTCAAATCTCTATTTATTAAAATTGTTTAACACTGCACTGTTCAAGTAAAATCATTTTTTTGTGCAACCTGAAGCCAGATGTAGGCTATCAATCCAACCACAAAATAAAGTCACTTTCAGGAGGAATACAAAAATAAAAACTTAAAGTAAACAGAGCAAGTGCAAAAAGAGTAACCTGTATTTGCTTTTTTTAACAGTAGGTAAAATAATGAATAAGCTCTTGTTTAACATCCAAGCTCTTCTCCCTTTAATTTAACTTTATTTACCTCGCACTCCCCTTCAACACATGTAATTCCTGCATTCCAGCCACTAATACTGCTACTTAGCTGAGTGGTAAGTAAGAGAGTATGATAAAGTACTCACTAATTCCAAAAGGCTGCCTGGCTCCTGATGGCAAGATGGCTAAAGGTTGAGGGTGGAGCATGGCTGTCTTATATTGTAAACAAGTGACAATATATTATAATAATATATAATATATTAAGCTAAAGCTGCATTTTGTACACAGTATGTGTTTGTGTTATTGTGGAATGTGGATAAATCAGAAAGCTATAGTACTATGTTTGCAAGTCCCTTAGCTTGCTAATACATAACTAACATTACCTTACTAACAGCTAACAAGTCCTCTCTGGTAGACCAGGGTGCTAAAATAATCGTTTGACATGCTAAAAATCACTACCGGCACTTTAAGGAGTTAATTTTGCTGCCCATGGGGACAGAACTTAAATGCGCTCTTTCTCTACGGTAGGTGATCTCTCTTCTCTCTATGGGCCGATCAAAAAAAAAAAAAGTTGTGTGGCCTATTCAGCCCACACAAATAGACCGGCCCACCGGGAAATCTCCTGGTACTCCTGCTGGCCAATCCATGCCTGGAAGCCCCTGACCTACCCATACAACAGAGACAGAAGTTGGGAACAAAGGACAAGCAGGCAACACCGTTGGGGCTTCCACTAAAAGCCTTGGACGATAAGAGACCATCGCCCTAGGAAAAGGACTGACCTCTCTCTCTGCTCTACCATACAATCCAATACAAATATTCTGACATCAAAATGAAATTAACAAAAAAGCATTTCTGTATCACCTGTATCATCGCCCACAGGTGACATTTTGATGTGAATGGAGGTTCTGAAATAAGTGTTTCTCTCTTCATTTTGGTTTGTCACTTCTAAAAGCATATTCACACCTGGATCATTACATCTCTCCACATTTCTTGTGCTGACACTGCATCAAAATACAATAACAGCCACTCACTGTGTATGGTGATGGACAACGTGTCACTGTGTGGAGATGGATAACTTTTCTCTCCAACCTTTATAGTGTAGAAACACGTCACTTGAACTTCAGCAGGTGAACTCTGATGGGCCATCTTCAGCAGTTCAGTTCCTGTCAGTGTCTGCAGACATGAGAGCCCTCTGAAATTCCCTCCACTTAGACTGAAGAAATAACACATAGACACAGAAACAGATGAAGGAGTCTGACAGTTCAGGGTGGCTGAGCCGGTCTCGTCGATCATCGCTGGATTCACTGTCAGTTTAGATGGAAGAAGAGCTGAAAATGAAGCATGTGTTTGATTAAATAAATGAAAAATGCATTTATTCAAAATGATTCTAATAATATATATAATCACTAACAGCAGATGATGTCCATTAAAAAGCTTCTATTATTCGGTCTCACGGCAGTTCGTGTAAATGTCACGTTATTTTTAATCTATTGATACGTGTTATGGGCATGTTTTTCTCGTTTTTTACGTGTAAATGTCACGTTATTTTTAATCTATTGATACGTGTTATGGGCATGTTTTTCTCGTTTTTTACGTGTAAATGTCACGTTATTTTCTCGGGGAAAGGACTCTGGGAGACGGCCGGGAGACGGCCGAAAAGGACGTTCCAAATGATGCGAGGCGGCCGCGAGGTGGCCGCAAGGTGGCCCGCTGGGGACGCGCCACAATAACGGGATGGCGGAGGTTGGGTTTAGGAAAAACCCTACCGGGAAAGGGCGCCTCACACGCCGGGAGATGGCCGCGGGGGACGGGGGACGCGCCACAATAACGGGATGGGTTTAGGAAAAACCCTACGGGAAACAAAGCGCCACACGCGGGACAAAACGGCACACGCGGGACACGATCCCCGGGAAACAAAACGCCACACGCGGGATACGATCCCCGGTCGCCCGGGTGAAAGTCCTGTGTTGTTTGACCCATCCACCACCCTGACCAACCTCCCTACATGGATTTTCGGCTTTTTATACTACTCCGTACCATTTTTGTGCTGTGGCCACGAAATATGCTTCCCATTGAAATACATTACTTCACATTTTTGTGCTGCCACCACGTAAAAAACAAGAAAAACGTGCCCGTGAACACGTACCAATAGATTAAAAATAACGTGACATTTACACGAACTGCCATGAGACCGGGCTGGTAGTAGTGTTCACTCACTTCGAATGATGATGAACGATGGATCACTGTCAGGAGATCGAGACACGTGAAGGTAAAAGCATGTCACTTGAACCTCAGCAGATGAACTCTGATGGGCCATCTTCAGCAGCTCAGTTCCTGTCAGTGTCTGCAGACAAGGGAAGCTTTTGCCAGTTTGTCCTCTTACCATTCGAAAATAACACTCAGACAAAGTAAGATGTGATGGAGTCTGACAGTTCAGTGTGACTGTTTCTGTCTGTGTGATCACCGGTGGATTCACTGTCAGGTTGGGTGGAAGAAGAGCTGGAAGGTAAACAAAGGTTTAGAGGTAAACGTGTTATATCACATACATAATAGTTGCATTAAGATAAGATTCCTAATGGGCAACTGTGATTTAATGCACCGTATAGAAAATAGAAGAAAAAAAGTACTGCACAGGCAAATTTTCAAATTATGAGAGACTGACCTTGTGCTTTTATCTCAGAAAAGGAATCTGTTGAAGAAAAGAAAACATGTTAACAAGTGAAACAGATGTAATAGTAAAATAAACCCTTGATCTCTAAAACCGGATTAACAAGTTTAATTAAACATGCTGCTACCAATACACAACGGCTTGACTTTACATATTAATCTGGCTCTTACAAATAAAATGGACCTGTATTGGTGTGTATCTGCCTACACTTACAGTACAATGAAAGAAACTGACAAGAGGTTTGACTTACACATGAGGATGACTAACAGCAGTTGTCCAGCCATGATGAAGCTGAACAGTGTCAATGTCCAAGAAGACTACACTTGAATGTCTGACTACATGAACTTTGGCATACTGAAAGTGTCATTTTGCAGAACATGTTCTCAGGAAAACCACAGCAAGCATCAGAAATAAATTATACTGACAGACAGACCACAGAAAATGGCAAACATGCATCTGACATCATTAATAAAGCCCCAGTATGTGTGGTATACTGTATATTTAGATTACATCTACCCTGTCGGAAGACTGCTTCAGAGAAAATACAATGTGTTCATAATTTGTGTTGCTTTCTTATTGTCTTTTTTTTTAAATGTCTGTTTTACTTGTTGCTTGTTCTAAACTGGCAGGGCTAGTGCTGGCTTGTGCTAAAATTGTATCCAAACAAATTAAGACGATAACTTAAATACAATAAGAAGTCTCAACTAAAAGATTTTTGTGAGGAATGGAATGGAAGTTACAGTACAGTACAGCTTACAAGATAAAACAACGAATCATAGAGTGCAATGATGAGAATTGAGAGTGGGAAAAAAAAAAAAATAAAAAAAAAAAAATATATATATATATATAAACTCACAGAATGCATACATAATAGATGCTGGAGAGAGCAAAAGACTGATCATTGAGAAAGAAGCAGAGGGAACTGTAAACAAAAGGACATCTTATCAAACGAATAAAAGACCAATAGTTTACGACTACACAAATGTTTTGTTTGCAAGTTTTAAGTTTTACCTTTGAGGTGACATTTTCTTTGCTTGAGTTAGTGTTTTTTGTTTGATACTTGAGAAATTTTGTTTGGAATTAAAATCACAAAAATAATCCCATAGTTTTAGTGCTGACATGTATATGTATTGAGCATCCATTGATTTAGTTTCTTACTGCTCACTGCCTAAATGGACTGTGCTCACATATCTCTATCTTGTTTTCTTTCCACATCTTTCTACACCCATCATACAAACCTGATATAATACCATGAAATATACCATGTTGACCTTTCTGCCTATTCCATCTTTGCACAAATTAACTCTGCATTACCTCCACTCACATCGTATCACACTTTCATGCTCACAGCATCATGCATCCAAAATAACTTTATTCTGACTTTGTACAATTGCTACGGATCAAAAGCAATTTTTTAACCTCCAGGCAACAATTTGGTTTCCTTTGCATTGCAGCCACACAGAGCTGCTTCTGGAGACTCTTGGTCTTGTTTCACTGTTGTTTTTCTATCATTCACTGGACAATGTTTCCAGTAACTTGCAAAGTATGCACTTTCCATTCTGACCGTTGATCCTTCCCAACAAGGGTGTAGGTTTAGTTTCAACAGTGGATAGATTATAACCAGGGGGGTCCTCCCCCATGATACTTTGAGCGGCAAATACTTCCATTTTCTGCATTCTGGTAATTTTTTTGCAAAAATTTGTGTTTTTTTCTTCATCGATTTATGGTGGCATCTTTATTTACGTTAAGGCAATTATTATTCTAATTAATTAGGGGTCCAAGTCCGAGGAGGCTGGGATCATGCGAATGCCATGCAACGCGGATCCCAGTACCAGCGAAATCACATCTCTATTTTTTCACGCTCATGTTGTGTTATTTACACCACCACCCAAATAGGCGCTAACGTGTACAGTAGGCTACTTCAGGTGGCTAACTTGAAAAGTCAATGTCTTACCCTTCATGTGACTTGAGAGCGCAGACTCGCCCATTGTGAAAAGCTGCATGTCTTTTTTGCAGACTTTACAAGAGGTAACTCGTGGGGTTTCTTTAATCCATAATTTGTATTTTTCATCTTCCAGCCAACGTTCATTGAAACAACAACCTGCCGGCGATATTACGAATCCCACTATGGCCACGCCAAAAGACCCGAGTAGTTAAGGTTAGGATAGCCGATTGGTCAGGGGATAGGACCTGTACAGGGGGCAGAAACACATATGGAAACAGACTGGCGGATCGTAGTCACACATGCACAAGTGAGCAGGTTTCATTTTAAGCTCTCCAACATTTTATTTCTTCATTTAATAAACAAGCTGTTCAGTCAGATAGGTATTTGTCGTGAAAGAAACAGTTACAATTTCAAGCATTTTTAAGCATTTTATCAAAAATGTAAGCACTTTTCAAACCTTGAAAACACAACATCAAAATTCAAGCATTTTCAAGGATTTCAAGCACCACCCCCCCTTCCATACATCCAAATCTAAGCCTATGCTTCCCAACCCACCAAACCTCCATGGCTTTTTGTGCGGTTTAACCAGAACTCTTTCTGATGCTGTTTGGTGTTGACCGGGACCACTGTTTGTCACATAGATGCATGAGAATACTCAAACATTCATTTTCCCACTCTCACACGGACGCACACACACGGATGTTAAGACTGTGAGAACCCTGACTACAGTGACCACAACCTCATACCACCAAACAAAGACTTCCTGGAGATACAAACAGAACATGAGTGTATATGAAATGTGATGCTGTGATCTTACCTGTGTGCTAAAGGCAAGCGAGTGTTGACTGAGATCCCTCTGCCTCCGCATTCCTGGGTTCAGGGGTCTCTTTTATAGGGGGACACCTCCTACGTCATCATCACTGATCACTGGTTGGTAGCACGTGTGTGGTGCCACGTATGCACCAACAGACACACTACGCCATCACTCCTCATTTCATTTCATCCACCTCTTCTTTTGAGACAAATGAGGATGATAGACGAAGAGAAGCACTTTGAATACTTCAGAATGTCCAAGAAGGGCTCAAAGAAGGCCGTGTTCAAGACCGCAGCCAAGACTAGCAAGAAGAAGAGAAAGACCAGGAAGGAGAGCTACGCCATTTACGTGTACAAGCTGCTGAAGCAGGTCCATCCAGACACCGGCATCTTCTCCAAGGCCATGGGCATCATGAACTCGTTTGTGAGCGACATCTTTGAGCGCATCGCCGGTGAGGCCTCCCGTCTGGCTCACTACAACAAGCGCTCCACCATCACTTCCAGGGAGATTCAGACCGCCGTGAGGCTGCTGCTGCCCGGGGAGCTGGCCAAGCACGCCGTGTCTGAGGGCACCAAGGCCGTCACCAAGTACACCAGCTCCAAGTAAACCATCCCATTGCTGTAATCTACTAAACCAACGGCTCTTTTAAGAGCCACACACTGCTTCTTAAGACATCTTCCTGTTATAATGGCTAACTATGGTCACAATCAATACACTTATTTTTAACTAACATTAATAGCAATATGCAGAACTTTCATTTTTTAACTTATAGGTTACCAGAGGTTCAACTGCACAACAGTCAGTGCATATGAGAATGGGTCTACTCGGCAATGAAAATTCATATGAAAGATAAAATTGCATTAAGCTTAAATGAGATATGACTAAAAAAGCAAGGCCAAGGCTATACACGGTTATCCGTGTGGTATATTTTAGTTGCAGCACTGTGTTGCCGTTGTATGGAGAAGGAACTTCGTAGACACTGCTCTTAGTATAAAAAGATTTATTACATCAGAGTTTTCAGCATCAATTTACAGACCCATGGATATCTGGAGAGACGACCGACCCAATCTTCAAAATTTGTCGCTCTGCCTTTTCTTTGTGTGGACAAAACTTATATCTCAAGGCATTGAATTAGCATAGAACGTGATTTGTAAGTATACCATTGGATCGGATAACTGACCAATCAATGCCTGTTATCTGGCACAACTCCAACAAAGGTCTCTTCTGTCTTGGGGGGACCTCTACTCATGTTAACGATTTCCAGATGTTCTCAGTGAATGTAGAGTAAAGTTCATGCATCCTCCTTATACCAAAAACTTAGATCACAATGGTAAATAGTCAGATACCACATCCGATCATTTGGTAAAAAGGAAATGAGTAAAATCATAAATTAAGGATTGTAATACACTGGTATTAAACCACTACTCAATTCAACATCAATGTATACAGTAGTTATGATGGAATGAATCATGTAACTACTAATAAGTTTGATAAAAAAAATTTTGCCCAGAAATCTACACTCTGATAATGATAACCTGTTATTAGAATGTTACATGTTATTAGAATGTATCCAAAATAAAAGATGACTTTTAAGTTGTACATTTTATTAAGATTTGTTTTCCTTACTGCGTTTCAATATTCAGTTCATGTTCACATTGTTACATTTTGTGAAACCAGTGAATAAATATTAGATCTGATTGTTCATCCTGAACGTCCAGACAGACAAGTTGATGCTCACTTTAACTTTCCACTGGATATGAATCAATTGGTATATTTAAGGAACAAACCAGGAATTTAAAAGCTTGTTTTTTGCAAAGTGAAGACTGAGTTGACAGTCTTATATTTCCACCTACATCGATCATACAACTGCTACAACAAAGGTCATTATTACCTGACACAGTAACAGCTACAATGATGATACTTTTTAACTTTAGGGGGAAATATATGGCTGGCTCTCTGTTGTATATATGTATTTTATCTACTTCATCTCTAAGATTAGCCTATTGGAAATAATTGTGTAAGATATGATCCTTAAGTGTGCCATTAGTGACAGAATAGGCTAAGAATAAAAAGGAAAGTGCTCTTTGAGGATGATGTGGTGACTCTTAGAAGAGCCTTTAGTTGATCAGACGGATTACAGCTGCAGCTCACTTCTTCTTGGGTGCTGCCTTCTTTACTTTGGGCTTGGTAGCCTTCTTCGCAGGGGCTTCCTTGACTGCAGGGGCCTTTTTGACCACTATGTTGGGGCTCTTGGTCGCCTTTTTGGGGCTCTTTGTGGCCTTCTTTGGGCTATTGGCTGCTTTCTTGACCGCTGCAGGTTTCTTGGCCTTCTTCGGGGACTTGTTAGTGGCTGCTGGCTTCTTAGCTGCCGCTGCTTTGGGCTTCTTGGCCGCTGTGGGCTTCATGTGCCCACAGCCTTCGTGTTGACAGCCTTGTTGTTGATCTTGAAGGATGCGGAGGCCCCGGTCCCCTTGGTCTGGATCAGAGTTCCCTTCGTCACCATGCTCTTGATGGCGGTCTTGGTGTGGGCCTTGTTCTTGTCCACATCGTAGCCTCCAGCGGCCAGAGCCTTCTTGACGGCGGCCGCAGACGCTTCGCTCCTCGGAAGCGGCCACAGTTTGAACGATGAGTTCGCTGACGCTGGGGCCGGCCTTCTTCAGTTTGGAAACCTTCTTCTTGGCTGCTTTGGCCGGGGAGGCGGCTGGAGCTACTTCTGCCATTTTCTATTTGCGTTTTGTTCCTACTCACGATAACACAAGAGTCTGACTCGACTGTTGAACAGCACAGAGCGCGCAAATACGATACGATAGCGTACTCGTGTCTCTTCATGTTGAAGTCCCGCAGAACTGGTTACAGTTCCAATGTTTTACTTATATCATTCCTGAATATTGGAAAATGTCATTAAGTATCACATAGCAGTTATTCTGTATATCCTCCTAAGGGTCAAAGTAAAGACTAACTGAAATTTAGATTTCAAAATGTCAGGTTCTACAGAGCTAAGATGAACTAACTGGTATTTCTTTAACAGCTGATATTTGAATCCGGATATTATTTATCATCCTGAGGTGAAAACAGGGCTGGACTGGCCATCTGGCATACCGGGCATTTTCCCGGTGGGCTGACGCCCTTTTGGGCCGAATCGCTGATATAAATAGGCCTTTTTTTTGTTATTATTTTTTTTTTTCCCCGCGCCGGCCCATAAAGAACTTAGAGCGGCCCATTGGTTGATTTTCTTTATTGGCACTGGCCTGACCCAATCAAATCCAGGAACCCCCTTCTCCACTCCGGGCCGCAAATTTACGAATCACACTATGGCCACGCTCCCGGCCCTGAGACATGAGCTGTAATAGTTATGCTGGAAATTTAGCATCCACGTTAAAAGGGACAAACGACCACCAAAGCGCAAGGGAGGTCCAGAGAAATTACGGGAGTAAAAGATTAAGAATCTACAGGCGGATTCCTCAAAATGTGCCAACATTTCTGACATGTCTAGGGCTGTAGTAGCTGCTTCACCATCAGCATTACCTGAAGCCGAGGGGGAGGAGAGGTGGCTGGCTATACAGAGAAGCAGAAACAACATCATGACAGTGAAGAAGCCGAGGAGGAGGAGAGTGACCATGACAGGGCCAGGGGAGCGAGTGAGGAAAAGATGGAAGAGAGAGTAGTTGACGATGTGGCAAGGAGTAGGCAAATTAACAGGGACTCTCAGAAAGGGAGGGAGGGTGTGTGTGTGTGTGTGTGTGTGTGTGTGTGTGTGTGTGTGTGTGTGTGTGTGCACGTGTTATGTGCACCTCACGTCATAATAACAACAAGCAGTTTGGCTGTAACATTAAAGTTAGTGGCTGTCAGGTAACCTAACTGCTTAAGCTTACATTGAAAATGCTAGCGGTTGACCTGTTGGGTAGCTGAAAAGTCAGTGTGATCTATAAAATCAGTGTTGATACAAGCATCAGTGTTCCTTGAATTGCTTAATTAGCTCTTTTCTTCTTTTTTTTAAAGAGCTTTATTAAGGTTTTACAGGTTACAAGTTATAAATTAGACATACAGTAGGCTACGTGTCACAACAATCAAAATATAAACAATGCAATTACAAAATTTTAATTAAAGAAGCTCAGTGCAAATTCTTTCAGGAAGACTTCTAATTACTGCAATCACCACTATCACTCCCTAAATCTATTCAGCTGTTAAGAGGCATTCACTCTTCAGTAAACCAATCAGAATTGGCCACGAAATTCATGATCCAATCACAGCATGAAATCCTGCTTTAAATGTCTCTCTCCTTGCTATCAGCTGTCTTCTCAGGCAAACGTGCAACAGTCATTGACAGGGCTATATGGCACTAGTGTTCTTTCAGCGATACTTTTGGCTCTTCGTGCTGCTTACTATGTCGGACTCCGACTTTGATCCGGCGGCGGATCTGGGTTCAGGAAGCTGCATGAAGCTCCTGAAGCTACTGCAGGCTCTTTGGACAGCATTCACAGGAGCTCTCGCCTGGCTGCAGACGTGGCGCGGGTTCTCTCAACCATGCGGCTGTTACGGTTGTTCTGAGTGGTTCCTCGGACACGAGCCTCATCCTTGCTTCTTTACAATCGCTGGCCAGTTCAATTCAGTCCATGGACGCACGGCTTTAAGCCGTTGAAAGCAATCCTGCTTCCGGTAGTTCAGCAACTGTTAGCACTGCGCTGGCCGCTATGTCGCTGCCGGTGCCCGGCTTCGCTCAGCCAGCCCCACCCGCCCTGGCTGAAACCAGCTATTCCCTGGCTACCGCTGCCTCGACTCCATCCTCGGGTAGGCCTTACATTTCTAGTTCCGCTAACATATCTGCCCGCTTGTGGGCCAAAATTCAAGTCAAAGATGTAAATTTGGTGAGCCTCATTCTGCCTTCTCCTGAGTGTGACAAATCACTAGTTTCTGAAGATGGTTTCTCTGCGGTGTTCAAATCAGCGGACCCCAGGTTAAACAAAGAGCTTTCCATAGGGCAATTTTTGGTGGGCTTTTGGCATTTTCCGTGATGTGATTTGTTCCGTTTACCAGGACAGGAGACAAGAACTTGACACATATTTGGCACTGATCGGCGATCTAAATATTAAATTAAGATAGTTCCTATTCATCCTTCTCAGTGGCCTCTTTTCGGCATTAAGCGGGATTCCAAATTCTATTCCGGGGTGCGTTTGACCTTCGGCTGCAGGAGTAGCCCGTGCATTTTTAATCATGTCTCCGAGGCCCTTTGCTGGATCCTGCTTAACAGGGTGAAGGTGCCTTCAGTGCTTCATCTGGTGGATGATTTTCTTCTCGTAGATCCCCCTCATGATAGTTCTGCTCTTTGAGCAAACTGAGGTGCTGTTTTCGTTCCCTCGGCGTTCCTCTGTCAGAGGGGAAAACCATTGGTCCTGCCACACGCCTCGACTTTCTCGCTCGATTCTGTAGGTATGGAAGCGTCTCTCCTGCTCGACAAATTGCAGTGAATCTGCAGAATTGCTGCGTCTTTTTCGACTGCTATTAAAGTCACTAAACGCCAGTTGCTCTCCCTTCTCGGACATCTAAATTTTGTCATGCGAGTTATCCCTCAAGGGCGCTCCTTCATTTCCCGGTTACTGGACACGGCTTCCTCTGTCCCTCTTCTGCATGATTTTGTATATCTCGACGACGGCTGCCGCTCCGATCTGTGGTTCTGGTCTCACCTTCTCGAGCATTGGAATGGCATTACTTTCTTTTATGACGAGCTGGTGCATTCCTCCGACTCAATGCAGTTTTTCACAGACGCTGGCCCTTCCGCGGGTTTCGGGTTTTTTTCCAAGGCCAGTGGTTCGCAGGCCACTGGCCTCCCAATTTTTCCCAGTTCGACTCATCAGCCCTGCACGAGATCTATCCCATTGCTGTAGCTTGTCACGTTTGGGGCAGTGTTGTGTGATAATCAGGCAGTCGTCAGCATCGTTAATAGAGGGCGCTCTTCGTGTGAAATATCATGCCTTTCATGAGACGCATCACATGGTCTGCTGTCATGCAAAACTTCATCATCACTGCAAAAACTGGGTCGCTGGTCATCCTCTGCCTATTCATCCTACAGTCGTCCCGATGTCGACGATGTCCTCGCTAACCAAAGATCCTTAAAGCCGTGAATTTCGGTAAGCATGCATATAACTGGTGGTGGTGTGGAGTTTCCTGCTCAGTCTGCATTTTATTTTTCTGTAATATATTCAAGCTGCTTAGATTGCTGGCCAGTTTGCTGATACCGGCCGCTGCGCCGAAGATATTAATACAGGGCGCTGCGCCGGGGAAATTAATACAGGCCGCTGCGCAGACAGCAATAATCAGGGGCGGATTTAGTCATTTTGGGGCCCAAGGCAAACCCAGACATGGGGCCCTCTACATCTCTTGTTTCCCCCCTTTTGTCAGTCCTACTTGTAACTTCTCTTCAGCAGTCTTCACACAGCAATGATGTTTAGACTTCGGGGGTCCGTTTCAGGTAGAAGGTTTAACAAACTCTGAGTCTAACCCTGATGTCTGAGTTGATTTACCCTGAGATGGGAAGAGTTTTTGGTTTCAGAACAGCTGAAATGAGTTGGTTCAATCAACTCGGAGTAGGTTCACGTGCATGCACCACCACAATAAAAAGGCAGCATGAATGGAGCCATGATTCTACGATTCACCATGGTAACAACCACAAACAAACGGGTCGGCGGAAATACTCATGCGCACAAACAGCGAGTTTGAACATGTATTTCGTTAAAAAAGTAAGACAGCGGCTGCTGCTGCAAAAGAGAGAGAATTGGTGTGGGAGAAAATTGCTGCTCGAGTCAATGCGTAAGCATTAAAAGTGTATTAATTTCATATTTAATCACATTTAACTTATAATATTAGCCTACTAGTGAAAACTGGAATTGTATTACACGTATAATTTCATTTGGGTGCAATCCTACGGGCGAAAAAGTAAGCTACTAGGCCTACTATATCCCATTCTGAGGATGCAGCACCATGATCATTAACAGAACTATAATTTATAATCATTTATTTCTTTTTAATGTCTCTCACTGGTTTGTGTCCAGGGAACAATACAAAAAACTTTGTAACAATACAAAAAACTTTTCTGACGAGTGGCTTTACTATTAGCCTACAGTATGATCTGCATCACCAATAAAGAAAACTGCCGTTTGCAAAAAACGTAATGCGACACAAAGAATCTGCTGGGATGTTAAAGCATGTCCACGATGGTTGATGTTAGTGATATGAGGACGGATAAAGTATCTACATATCTGATGGACTGTGAAAAAAAATACCTCTCAAATCGGTTTTGTGGAAATGAAAATACATTTAGTCGGAACTCAATATCATCTCCCGACGTAAACTCTCTGTGAAGTAATACAGCTTTTTCATCAACGGGATTGTCGACAAAAGGACATGACATGTTTGAGAAAAAAACATTTCATAATCTGCCTAACAATAAGTTTTATGTATTAAGTTTTTATTCATGCAGATAACAAACTGCATTAAAATGCACCTGATACAGACTGAATGAATGAATGAGGAAATGAAAGAGAAGAAACCTCGAGTTTCTCTCAATCTCCTCCCTCTGACACAGTGTCAGAGGGAGGAGAGGAGGAGGGAGGAGTGTGTGTGTGTGTGTGTGTGTGTGTGTGTGTGTGTGTGTGTGTGTGTGTGTGTGAGTGAGTGTGTCTGTGTGTGAGTGAGTGTGTCTGTGAGTGAGTGTCTGTGTGTGAGTGAGTGTGTCTGTGAGTGAGTGTCTGTGTGTGAGTGAGTGTGTCTGTGTGTGTGTGAGTGAGTGTCTGTGTGTGAGTGAGGTTGTCTGTGTGTGAGTGAGTGTGTCTGTGTGTGAGTGAGTGTGTCTGTGTGTGAGTGAGTGTGTCTGTGTGTGAGTGAGTGTGTCTGTGTCTGTGTGAGTGTGTCTGTGTGAGTGTGTCTGTGTGAGTGTGTCTGTGTCTGTGTGAGTGTGTGTGTGTGTGAGTGAGTGTGTCTGTGTGAGTGAGTGTGTCTGTGTGAGTGTGTCTGTGTGTGAGTGTCTGTGTGTGAGTCTGTATTGTCATGTCTAAAGCGCTACAATCTGACCTTGCGAGCTTTGGCCTCAGCAAATCTTGCTATCACTGATTCCATATCCATAACGTTAGCAGCAATATCACTTGAGCAGCCTGGGCTGGCACTGTCGGCAGCAACAGGTAGCTCCTCCTTGCTAGTAGCAGTGCTAACGGTCGTGATGGTGGTTGTAGCATGGGTTGTAGCGTTGTTGTCATTGTCAGCGGCGGGCATCACAAAAAAGTTTGTTAACTTCGGCAATTTTTTAAAAAACGCTTCCTCCTTTTTTCAGCACCGCTTGGGTAGTTTCGCTTCATTGGTACTCTACTCTGTACACTGTCTGTCACTCTACACACGCACCCTGTCCGTCTGTCACTTTTTTTTCCTCCGCTTTTTGGTGCATTACAGCCTTGTCACTTTCGCAGATGCGCAGTAAGTGAGATAATGGAATAGTCCAATCATGTAGTGAGGTGGGGGGGCCCCCTCCGGTCTGCGAAACTAATGATTTGATGCCATTTTTCGCAAATGGAGTTTTAGAAATATATAATTTGCGAAAAGTAAAAAAAAAAACCTTAAGCATAAGTTAATGGGGCATTTTGGGGGCCCCTAGGTAGCTCGGGGCCCAAGGCAATTGCCGACCTTTGCCTAATGGTAAAGTCCGCCTCTGGCAATAATACAGGGCGCTGCACCTGTGAAGCATGCCGGCCACTGTGCCGATGACAATGACACGGCCGCTGCGCCTGAGTAATTAATGCTGGCGCTGCGCAGATGTAGTCAATACCAGCATTGCGCGTTGCCTTTGATATGGCCGCTGCGCCAGAGATATCAATACTGGC
Source organism: Sander lucioperca (assembly GCF_008315115.2). Lineage (NCBI taxonomy): Eukaryota > Metazoa > Chordata > Actinopteri > Perciformes > Percidae > Sander > Sander lucioperca. Next base: position 900,615 of record NC_050178.1, read on the forward strand.
GCTGCCCAGATGAAAGTAATACTGGCCGCTGTGCCGAAGGCATTATTGCGGATGCTGCCGACGCTGCGATGTTACTACCGGCACTACGTTGGGTATAATTTGTATAGATCGTATTTGTTTGCCTCACGTTTACTGGGCGTGTTGCATCACTGGCAGAGATGCGATTAATTGCCTTATGTTCGCGGCACACATCACCGCACTGGCCGGAATGTAACTCTTGTTTCGGTTTTGGGGTTTAATCACTATTCTGTATATCTTTACAGATCCATGTTGCCTTTCAAGGTAAGTATATATATTTTTCTTTCATGTTTTCAAATCTCTAATTATCGTCACGTTTTTTGGGGGAATATGTCTGTTTCTCTACCCCTTTAAATATTTTTAATGATGGAGTCTAATCCCCAAAGACTCTGTACATTTCATGTTCATTTCATTTTATGCTTAACTACAATAAATATTTGCATATCTGCAACAAAGTCTCTCCTGATTGAAATGAAACATGATGTGCAAATCGAGCTTAGTAAGGTGTGTCCAGTGCATAGAGTCTTAATTACATAAAGTGCTGTAATTCACAGGGTCTAAGTGTTCCAAGGAAGGAAGCATATACCAGGCGCGGAGCTTTGGGCGGGCCTGGATGGGCCTGGGCCCGCCCACATTGACAACTGGCCCACCCAATCAGAAATTCACAAAAAAATATATATTACTCTGTATAGTTAAACATGGATATTAGTACTGTATGTGGTGTATTTTATCCAGTGGTTAAATTGGGCCGGGGCTCAGCCACGGCACATAAGCCTGCTCGTTTGTCCGGATGTGCCTGCTTGCAGTCAGTTGCCTACTGAAAATATGTCACATAAAATTTGATGAAAGTGATGCTTTTGAAAACATGATATTTCTGACAATAAATGAAAGATATTTGAAATGGCATGTCTATTTTGTCTTGGCGGAGCTGAGATGAGAACAATCAGAACACATCAACAACCCGACAATGCTGAAGTTGTAGACAATTCACCACTGCGGGTCAACTATAACGCCAAAGTGTCTACGTCGGTAGGATTAACTCATTTGTTAATCAACTCATATATATATATATTTTATTTTCTTTATAGACTCTTAAAATGTCTGTCTGCTTCTGAGTTTTAGAAATACTGGAAGTTTATTCCATTCAACTGCAGCTGTGTATAAAAAAACAATTTTGTCCATTAAACTCTTGAATCTAAAAATTATAACATCAGTTTAACAGCAGGATACCATGATCCACAATATCAAAGGCCTTTTGAAGGTCCAATAAAATCATTCTACAAAATTTACCTGCATCAACCTCCTTTCTGATGTGGCCTGTTAAATATAAAAGGCAGCTTTCAGTAGAATGGGATTATCTGAATCCTGACTGCTAAGAGTTTACCAGTTTTTTGTTGGTTCCAGCTGTCTGATAAGCTATCTAGCTGTCTTTGTGGGGGCTATACCTATCCAAAGATGTCTATAGAGATGGAAACGTTGGCAAAGTCTGAGTCTGAATGGAGACTGATGTTGATGATAAATGGCCCATCAGCACGGACAAAAGGATATAGACTTGGGCGTGGGATATGAAACTAAACAAATGCTCCCATTTGGCCTGATGTGGAACAATGGTGCTTTACACTTGGCTTCAAGTCTCCTGCGACCATAACAACTGTCGTTACAACAGCAGGAGCACTAAGCAACCAAGCTGGATAAGGTAGGCTACTTGCTGACATGTTTTTAAATTATAAAACAAGATAGAAACAAGATAACTGGAAATGGGTTTGAAATGTCAAAGTGATCTTCAAGGGAAGCCAATTAATGTGTTGTAAATACTTTGCCTCAAATATAACACATATCTCCATACAAATGCATTTACAAAAGACAAAACTAAAGAAAACTAAAACAAAAACAATATTATTGAACATTCACATTATTCAAATGATTGTGCGCCATTTACCTTGCTAACTGACATGTCATATATATATATATATATATATATATATTAACAGTGTTCCTAATATCATCTTCTGACAATGTATTTTGGGGAGTTGCAGGAACATTCATTTTGGACAGTTTGTCAATTGTTTTAAGGTCCCTTTCCACTGGGTGCGATGTTTAAGGGTAGACTATAGTGCTGTATTCTGAGCTTTTAACAGCATGTCCCTATCTTTTTGCCCTTTAGTCCCTGCACACCATTGGCAAACCCACACTCGTGATTTTACTGTCTTTGGCTGAGTAAACTTCATCTCAAGACTCCTGGCTGGTGTTCAGGCTATTTGACCATTTCCCTGACTCTTATATTGGCTCTCTTGCATCTGTGTCAGAGTGGGAACAAATTATATCTTCATCATTCTTTGTAGTTCACGTGGTGACTTCACATACATCGCAGCTCTGCCTGACTTTAGACCAAATAACTGGAATACCTGTGTGTTTGTTAGGGGTGTGCCGTAGCTTTCAGTGAATGGAGCTGGTGTCATCATATGGCCTAAAGGTAAACCTGCATGTTAATGGGGGTGGGGGTAGGGTTTGGGTAAAAAAAAAAGATCATCTCTGGCTCAGAATGTCCTCCTTTATCTTTCTCCGACTATCCGCTGACTACTGGCCGAAGACTTGCAGTCAAACGTTTGTATTCGGGGAAATGTAGGCCTACTTCTTTGTTACAAACTGTATTCATGGATTCTCTCTACAGACCATATATTAAAGTGTTGTGTTTCTTTTTCTTTTGAGGAGACGTGTCAGATCACATGAATTTCCCCCTGGCGGGATAATAAAGTTTACTTTGACTTTGATTAAAATTGCCAAATTGAGCTAAATGTTCCCTATGTGAACTTTCAACTGTAAGTGTAGGCTACAGTATTTAGTTTGTTTCAGATGTGATCAAACATAAAGTGAGAGTAGGCTACCTCTCTGTGATTTGTTCCATTAGTTCCATTAGGAAATGATTCCCTCACCATCATGTTTAATATCAAGAAATTACACATTTTAAACTGATTGGATTCCAATGGTGATATAAAGTAAAGTATTTATCCTGAAACTAGACTGAAGATGGCAAGTCGCTATGAACTATAGTCAAGAAAAATTAATCTTGATTTTAGAAAAAATAACCCAAACAAGTCTGAACATTAACAGGACTTTAAAGAATTATTTACAGAGGAAGATACCCTGACAGGAAGAAGATGTTTCACTCAGAAACATATTTGTAAATATGAAATAAAATCTTATCCAAAGGTCAGGTAGACACTAAGGATTAAAATATAGTCCTACATAAATGAATAACAATCAAAAGGAAATTTCAAAAAGGTTCAGTTTTGAAATGGCTGCTTAGTTTGGCTCCGCCCACAGAAACTCGTCTGTCCTCTCTTACGTCCGCAGATAAGATGTAAATACAGCCGGTCTGCTAAAGTTTAACTCATTCGTTTCGAACGATCCAACATTGAGTGAACTCAAAATGTCAGGTAGAGGAAAGGGAGGCAAAGGACTCGGTAAAGGAGGCGCTAAGCGTCACCGTAAAGTTCTCCGTGATAATATCCAGGGAATCACCAAACCCGCCATCCGCCGTCTGGCTCGCCGCGGTGGAGTAAAGCGTATCTCCGGTCTGATCTACGAGGAGACCCGCGGTGTGCTGAAGGTGTTCCTGGAGAACGTGATCCGTGATGCCGTCACCTACACCGAGCACGCCAAGAGGAAGACGGTGACTGCCATGGATGTGGTGTACGCTCTGAAGAGACAGGGTCGCACCCTTTACGGCTTCGGAGGTTAAACCTGTTCAGGCAAAACTAAAACACAACGGCTCTTTTAAGAGCCACACACAAGGCTTCTAGAGAAATATTTCCTGATGGGACTTATATTTATCGTTCGTTAGACCTAAATCCCTGTTTCTGGTCATACAATTAAAATCTAAAGTTTAAAATAAGTTTTAATTACCAAAGTTACTTAAACATTTGCAAGTTACTGTTTTATGTTATTAGTCCGTGTAGGCGTATTACACTTGATTTTTAGACCTATCTGACCCTGTGCGTTGTGATGACTTAGTCTCATTGCTGAATAACAACTCATTACACATGGCTTTATTTGACTGCTACTGTGTGTAGTATAATAAATGTCAAACACACCAGAAACACTGAAGGACAATGGATCTTTAAAGAGCTTCACACTTAAGACACCGAACTGTTGTCCTAATTTATCTTGTAATACATGTTTAAGATTAAACTCATTAGTATTAATGTCATGTAAGTAACACAAGATGGTTGTGCATATATTAACATGAAGTGAAATGAATGAAGAAACAACTTAAACAAATGTGCTAAATATAGACCTAATAGTTAATAACAAACAAGGACTGTATAGTTTAGTGCAACACGTTGAGTGAACGTGCAATGTGTAGGGATCCAGGATGTGTGTTAATGTAACGTGTAAAGAGTGTCAGTGAGCAAGGGAGTTCTTCAAAAAATGAAATCGATAGTCAATGTGATTATTAGGTTAGTGATGCCTCAAAAACTATCGAGTAAATGTCCTGGGCTTCTTTACTGTTCTGTTGATTACTTTATATTAGCCTAAACAAATTTGGTAAATCTGAATGTTCTGATAATGTACATTTATTTTTCCCAGTGGGGAAACTGAAGTCGTTATCTCTCTCTTCAAAGCCACCAGACTCCTTTGACAAAAACATTTTACCTTGCAGAACGAGGGAGTTGCTGCTCTACCGCTGCCTCCATCTGTTAGTTAGTTAGTTAGTTAGTTAGTTAGTTAGTTAGTTAGTGCTATTGTGTGACTGGTGTTTTAAACGGACAGTTGGGTTTTACTCAAGTCCCACAATGACACAAACTAACTAACCAATGAGCAACTCCGGTGTTCCGAGATGGTAAATGACTGTTTTTTTTTTTGTTTTTTTTCAAAGGAACAACATTGTTCAATCCCAGGCTCATCCAGCCACATGTCAAAGTGTCCCTGAGCAAGACGCTGACACTTAAGAATAAAATGTAGTGTTAAATTTGCTTAGATGACAGCAACCTCTAGGGTTTAAACCATGGGCGATTCTAGGCTCAGCCCCTAATGAGAATCTGACATGGATACAGTGCCTTGCATAAAGGTTAACCCCCCCACCCCTGCTAAATCAGTAATTTCACTGGATAACAATGAATATATGTATTTATTATAACAGAGGATAAATGCAAAATATTGAACATATGAAAAAACGATGAACGCTCCTTTATGGTATACGAGAATCAAATGAAATGATAATGAGACCTTGACTGGGTTACAGGTGCATAGCATTGACGACAGTGACACAGGATATTAAACCTGTTTCTTTGAAACTGTAATTGTTTGCCCTCTGTCACTAACAGACAAGTTCGCAAACTCTAACTTCAAGCTATAAAATTGATTTAAAAAAATAATTTGTTTTTTATTATTATAATTTTTAGGGGCCCTGAGATGAAATTTAGGGGGTCTAAAATTGCCACTGGTTTATACTCAGATGTGTAATGTACATACAGTGCAATTTATAATATCCTAGTTTATCTAAATTCACCCTGGCATTTAAAAATTAGGCTAAGTTTTGCCGCCTGTGATTGTTTAGGTTCCCAAACTTATTCACGTCAAGGACCCCTAGACTAATAGGCTACCTATGGAAGAAATTATAGGGAAAATACAAAATACAGAGATAAAATATAACAATAAATCATGTCAGCACTAAAACTATTCATTCTGTTAGTTGCAAGTTTTACATTGAGACTTGTTTCTTTGGACTTTAACATTTTTTTTTATTTCTTGTATTTGTTTATTCCATTAACCGCTTAAAGTCTGACCGAAACAAGCACTCTGTTTAGGGATACAGGAGGCCAGGCTAGTGTAAATGGAAACGTTTATATTTTTATGTGTGTTTGTGTTTACATAATTGTGTCTAACCCTTGAACGTGCTTTAACAAAAAACAAACTACAAAGGCAAATTACAGAATAAGAAACGGAACAATAACAATATGGTGGAATAATTAGTGAACATCCGGTTTAATCTGTCACGCTTTATTTTGAAACGCTGTGCAGTTTAAAAGGAGTCCTGTTGTGAATTCAGCAACTTGACTGATCTCTTCTCTGATTGGACGATCATGCTTACGCTCACTCGGGCCAATCACAAAGCAGCTACGTAGATATAAGGCCGGTTTAGGCAACGGCGTTGTACTTTGTCTCGTATTCGAAGATACAAGAAACACGAAAAATGTCTGGAAGGGGAAAAACCGGAGGAAAAGCCAGAGCGAAGGCAAAGACCCGCTCTTCTCGTGCCGGGCTCCAGTTCCCAGTCGGCCGTGTTCACAGGCTGCTCCGCAAAGGAAACTACGCTCAGCGTGTGGGAGCCGGCGCCCCCGTCTATCTGGCGGCTGTGCTGGAGTACCTGACCGCTGAGATCCTGGAGCTGGCTGGAAACGCTGCCCGCGACAACAAGAAGACCCGTATCATCCCCCGTCACCTGCAGCTGGCTGTTCGCAACGACGAGGAGCTCAACAAGCTGCTGGGTGGAGTGACCATCGCTCAGGGTGGAGTGCTGCCCAACATCCAGGCCGTCCTGCTGCCCAAGAAGACCGAGAAGCCCGCCAAGAAGTAAATACCCGGAACTGGCTTCAACTACACCAACAACGGCTCTTTTAAGAGCCACAAACATCCAACTAAAGACCAGTCTTTTTAGGCCTGCTATCATGAATGTAATTCGCGCCCATTTAACATTCCGTATATTATTGTGGATTACTTTAAATACAATGATTAACTACAGATCTACAAAATTGTTTTTATTAATCCATTTGTACGCATAGCACATTTTTGCAACATTTAAGCGGTTAACGGTAATGCATGAAATCCAACGGGATGCTTTTGCACAGGCAGTTATCATAGCAAACCTAGTCATGAAACTAATGCAAACGTAGCCCACTGCATATGCCCGAGTGGTTTTTCTGCCATTACATATAAAAGTATTGTCTTATAGTCAGCGTTTATAGAGCCTCTCGGTAGCATTCCCACTTGTATAACCGGTGGACACATTAATACATTTAGGTCTATTTAGTTGCCTTCATGAAGCCTCAGCGGAAAAGCAATACACATCTACATAGTGTAACAATAAACCAAGTTATTGTTAGGGTTAGTGTCTGCAGTACATAGACAATAACTATATAAGTTTATCATATACAATATGACGTATACCACTGTCGTTTCAGGACTGTTGCTCCGTTAGTGTTTGTATGTGGCTCTTAAAAGAGCCGTTGTGTGACTGTAGGTTGGTCTGTGTTGGGTTTAAGCCCTCTCTCCGCGGATGCGGCGGGCCAGCTGGATGTCTTTGGGCATGATGGTGACCCTCTTGGCGTGGATGGCGCACAGGTTGGTGTCCTCGAACAGACCGACCAGGTAAGCCTCACTGGCCTCCTGCAGAGCCATGACGGCGGAGCTCTGGAAGCGCAGGTCGGTCTTGAAGTCCTGAGCGATTTCTCTGACCAGGCGCTGGAAGGGCAGCTTGCGGATCAGCAGCTCGGTGGATTTCTGGTAGCGACGGATCTCTCTCAGAGCCACGGTACCGGGCCTGTAACGGTGAGGTTTCTTCACGCCGCCGGTGGCCGGGGCGCTCTTACGGGCAGCCTTGGTGGCCAGCTGCTTCCTGGGGGCTTTGCCTCCGGTAGATTTACGAGCGGTCTGCTTGGTTCTTGCCATTTTAGTTGTCTTCTCTGTGGTCACAGCTCAAGAATGAATACTGCTCGGAGTGAACAACGGCTTTATAAAGGAACTGCCGGAGCCAGGGCAGCGCTGATTGGTCCAGACCGGGAAACACGCGGGTTGTAGCTGAGTAACTATTGGACAAAGTAAAACTCACACAGCAGCTCGATAACGGCTGCTGTCGCATCAATGTTAGAAATATAAGGGTTGAAACAGTAGGCTAAAGCTTAGGTTATGTCAATATTTTTACGTAATTACTTTCATCTGTGGTTTATTTTTCCTGCTGTTTGTCGTGATTGAATTTAACACTTGATTCTGATTTCTTGAAGAAAAATGAATTCTCGCACATTTTACTAAGCATTACAAGTCACTTTCAGGTTTAAATTTAGAGAAATCTGTAGAAGATATTGAAATGAAAATGTGCAATAAAATGATACATTGTCAAGGATTACTTGACAATGTATCATTTTATTGCACATTTTCATATGTAATCTGGGATGATTATAGTTAATTTCTTTGTAATCTGACTACGTTATGCAGATTACATTTAACCCATCCCTGTTTACAACAATATGTCAGAACACAAGTTGTCTAGGTGGACGTTGAAAACGGTTGTTAATAAAATAGTTATTCAAAACAAGTCAAAAACACACCTGGTTACTTACACCGTTACATAGTTTATCCACACTATGGACGTTATAGTACAGAATTAATTAGTGTAGAGGTAGCGTTATTCACTTTTGTGTTAGCGCCATCCTGTGGTGTTCAGAGGACAAAGCACTGAAGGACTAGTGTTGGAAATTATATTCAGATTGTTCTTGTTCTTTGAAAATTTAGCACATCAATTTAACTGCAAACAAATTAAACTTCACCAGCATATTTCATGTAGATCAACGTGTTTTGATATAATAAATAGAAAAACAAAACAATGAAAACAGACATGATAATGTTGTAGGAAAACAGCTCTTTGGTGAATGTGTGGTGGCTCTTAAAAGAGCCTTTTGGAGCACTGAGTGCAGATTAAAGAGCCACTTTACTTCTTGGTCTTCTTCGCTGCAGCTTTCTTTGCCGGAGCTTTCTTCAAAGGGGTCTTCTTCTTGGCGACCTTTTTCGGGGCAGCCTTCTTTGGAGTAGATTTGACTGCTGGCTTTTTGGCAGCTTTCTTCACAGGAGACTTCTTGGCTGCTGGTTTCTTGGCTGCTGGTTTCTTAACGGCGGTTTTCTTAGCTGCCGTCTTCTTTACTGCTGTTTTCTTAGCCGCTGTTTTCTTCTGCGGGGACTTGGCAGCGGGTTTCTTCACTTTAACGGGAGCTTTCTTGGCCGTTTTGGCGGCTTTAGGCTGAGCCTTGGGGAGCTTGAAGGATCCGGAAGCCCCAATCCCTTTATTCTGGACCAGCTTTCCGTCGGTCACCAGCTTCTTCACCGCGGTGTTGATGCGTTTGTTGGCCTTCTCCAGGTCGATACCTTTGGTGGCCAACGTCTTTTTGATAGCCGGAAGCGAGGTGCCTTTACGGTCCTTGGACTCAGTCACGGCGTCAAGGATAAGCTTCGGGAGGGAGGGTCCGTCACTCTTTGCCCGGGGAGCTGCCTTCTTCTTGGGAGCTTTGGCCGGGGCTTTCGCCGCGGGAGCTGCTGGAGCTTCTTCTGCCATGTCTGTCTTTCTCTGTCGCGTTAACAGTCTGCTGTTCACTCTCAGGCAGGAGGCGGGACTTATAAAGCTCATGAGAACCGTGGAGAGTCAATCCACAGCCGCTCCGCTGCCCTGCTGAAAATGTGGCGACACTTTGTGTTTTCTCTTTCACAATTTGGGGATAAAATTCATAGAAGAGAAACGTTTTAAAGCACAATAGTTGCTGTAGCGGTGAGCAAACCTTCTCCCCTTCACACTGAGCTCATGTTTGACGACGAGGACTCGTTTATTTGATTCCAGGAGGTTTCAAACCTCTCGGATACACAGTCATTTTGGACTACTCGCAGCGAGTTTTCCTCACATTTTGTCTTTAAAAATATCTAAAAGTAATGTGAATTAAATGTGACTGTGGTGTTCAAGTAAGCAGATACGTGTGAGGATAGAATACAATAGAAATCACTGCATTAATGTGTTTTATTTAGTTTAAATTGGGGGAGTTTTCAGTGGTGGTAAACACACTGGGTGCTGGGTGTGAATCTGGCGGTTACCTGACACAGGTTTATCCGCTGGAATTGATCCTTGATGGATTTGACATGATGGGCCTCCAAACACAGGTTCATATTTCCAAATTCTGCTGTCCACAAACCTGACTCTGTGTCTGCAACCTGCTTCAGTTTGCCTCAAAATCGTTCTGTAACATGATCTGATCAGGTCACAATTATTTATAATATAGACTCATTTTGAGTCATTTTGTCGGTTAAAAAAAATGCAAGGGAATGTGGGATGCAAATATGTTCTTGTAAAATGTGACACTTAACATGAAAGCTGTAGGTCATGGAAGCCACTTTCCGCCAATGTGATGAAAAAAAACTCTTAACCCTTGTCCTCTGTTTTGCCTGTTCTTAAAGCATCAAGTATAAATTATCACCCAATTATGTGTTACATCTTCTTAGCCAACTTCATACCAAATAATTACCACTAGTTTAACGCTTATTTATATAGTCAATAAACCTCATTCATATTAAATTATACCTAATTTTCAATTAAAAAACCCCAGAAATTATTTTGACTAATACTTAAGATCAGAGAAACATATGTTGATAGATAATCACAGCCTGTTTTGTGCATGGAACCATCTGAGTTATTTTTGGGCAATTTGGTTGAAAGAAACCCATATTTTTTACATAGAATATTTGAAAACGGGTCAAATGTGACCCAAGGACAACATGAGGGTTAAGTCTTTATAACTAGAAACCTAGAAGCCTTTGTATCTCAAAATAATAGGTCTACGGTCTACTTTTTCAAAATAACAGGTTAGTGTAGGTCATTATTTTAAGTTATTATTTTGAGAAGGTTTCTCATAATGACTTAAACAGCTTCCTTTGGTTTCATCACATTGGCGTGAATGGGCTTGAGTTTGTTATTTGTTGCAAGTCTTCAATTTCTTTTCCACCTCTGTTTTTATGTGTGAGCGATTACATAGTGTATACAATCCATGACCAAAATAGTCATACATTGTCATGGTGTTACTTATGGATGGAATTATAGTAAAAATAAATTATTCCCCTTTTTCTGGGGATTTCCTGGGAACCCCTCAAGGACCCCGGTCTCCACTTTGGGAACTACAGTTATAGTAGTAACTCCAGCTTTGAGACAAATGTAGTGCAGTAAAAAGCACAATCATTTCTAAGTAGCCTACAGTGCTTGAACACATAAACTATCTGATTAAAAGCATGAAACAACAGCACAAAAAACTATTACTACTAATTACCATTATGTTTCTTCTCATGAAGGCCTAACTGGAAGACTATGAAAATACTTCTAAAGACAACAAAATCTTAAAGTCAGTGACATTATGACAAAGACTGGGGATCTTGCAGGTTCACAATTTGCAAGACTCCTACTGGATTTGTTTGGGGAAAGTTGACCATGCTGCTCATGGGAAGAAATTAACAAGAAACGAGCGGAAATAGAAGCACTCTTTGGCCACAGCTGTCCTTGTGTGTGCAGTGGTTTATTCTTTGTCGTGAAGACTAAAATTCAATCTATTTACAATTACTGTCCATGAAGGCATAACGAGTTAAAGAAACTGCAGGAATCCCAAATAAATAGAGGTTCAAAGCACCCAAATTATTTTAAATGGACAAAGGCGCTTCCAAAATATTGTTTTAAAGATAGATACTTTATTTAAATTCTAGGTCCCAGTAGCTTACATTGACATACATCACAATAGGATGATAACAAAGCAAATCCACATGAATAGCATGGACAATAAAATAAAAAAAACTAAAAATAAAAAATCCACATGAAATATAAATGGCCTACTCTGAATGCAGATGCAACAAATATGTTTTTAGGAGCATAGACCTTGGAGAATTAAATGCCGTTAAGCTTAATAAATTCCGCACACTGGTCACAGCTATAGAGTAAAAACAAAATAGTAACCTTTAAAGTCTACAAGGAGTGATAGTTCATTATCGTAAAAAAGTGGTATGCTACATTTGTGGAGATTACCAGGGGCTTTTATTGTACACGTCAAGGCAACTTTAATGTTACTAGACATCAGTGGCGGCTGGTGAAAAATATTCTCGGTGGGGCTGTGCCATACTTTTTTGTATCTGTAACCATTGCAATACAATTTAACACAAACTGCAGGACAGCAGTGCTCAGTGAAATAGTCAGTAATTATTTAATGCTAATATTAAAAAGTTGAGGCATTCTTACACAAAAACATAAACATCATATTGCACAAATACAAGACTTTCATTTGCATTTAAACTGAACTTGTAAACAATTGACTATTTCTACACATAACATCTTTTGGAAAGGCTGTTGACTGTTACACCAGTTACCCCTTGTGGGAGAGGGTACAGCTGTGCTGTTGAGCGCATGAAATGGTGCCATTGGTAGTAAATAGGCAACGCAACAGGCATGCTGTCAGAACAGAGTGGAAAGTGGACAATAACATGAAATGAGATATATATATATATATATATATGAGAGAGAGAGAGAAAGAGATTATAGGAAATCTTACACTGTATAAAGGATGTATAACATAGAAATGGATATAAAGTGGCTGAACTCAAACCTTTGACTGGAAGAATAGCATACAGTATTTTATGATCAAAACTAAATGTAACTAATTGTTAATGTGCTCCAGAACTGCAACAATTAATTGATACAAAACAACATATATACAGTAATATTAGCAAACACACTATTAAGACTTTCTAGAGTACCATATACAACTGGATGATTTTTTTTATGCTAAGGTCAACTATATACAAAGAAACATGTGGTCAGTGCTGCTGTGTGTGTGTGTGTGTGTGTGTGTGTGTGTCATCTTATTTGTACAGGAATTTTGCCCGTCTGTCCTTCTGACCTGGAAACACGTTAGGAGGTCATCCTTGTGCTCATACACAGTGTTTACAGCGCGACTGTGGAAGTTCCACCTTGTTGTCTGGGGAGTCTATGCGCAACCACTTGGTCAAGCACGGTGGTTCGCTTGGGAGACCTGGAGAAGAAAGCAGAACATCCTGCAAGGAGCAGTGTGACAGTGACGGCGCCGGTAGCGGACTCGTGTGTCTTCATGTTGAAGTCCCGCAGAGCTCTGATGATCTCTGCATTTTGTCTGTGGAGCCTCCAAACCTCACCTCTTCACCGCCGTGAACAGCACTGCTCAGCAGTTTTTCCCACTCATTTCTCCTCTAAAATTATTTAAATCGCATCACAGTTTCATTTAAAGCCGTTTTCCAGCTGGCCCACATGTTTGTTCAGGGACTTGATGTTAAAACAACCATCTGCTGTTGATGAGTTTGTAATAAACTGAAGTTATTCTGGTGGCAGCAAACACACTGAAGATGGCCGAGTTTAGCCAGACGTCTTATCAGAGCTGCTCGCTGTGAACAGCTCCTCTGCTGATGAATACATTAAATATAAAATAGTTAGTAGTTCTTCTGATCACACGGACAAAAATGGAGTATATCCACATCTCTTTTTTAGTCAATTTACAGTATAATCACCATCAGCCCAAAACCCATTAAAATAAAGGAGGATTTCTCCTTAGTCATATACTATACATATACTACTGCTACTCACTTATCCAGGGAGACTACACCACTGGTTACAGTTATACTGTTTTAATGATACCATTCCTGAAAATTGGAAAACTACATTAAGTTATTCTATGTATGCTGCTGAGGTTGAAAGTAAGACTGACTGAAATTTAGATTTGGACTTCCTTTAAATTAAAATAAAATAAATTAAATAAACAGTGTGTAAACTTAGTTTGGGGTACAACCAGGGAAGTAACAAAAAGAGAAATCATGTATAAAAGTAAAGAATATGGGGGGTTAGGGGCAGTAGATATGAGTTTAAAATTATATATAGCTTTTGTTAAAAACGTGTCAGCAGCAATCTCGAGGAATGCTCTCTGGGTTGGTGAGCGCTCCAAGTGGAGAAAACGGAGAGGGAGAGCCAGACAAGGTCCAGAATACAACCTGATTTATGGTGATTTTATTTATGAATATGAAAATCTTAAAATTGACTGGAATGGCCTCCCGAGTAAAATTAATTAAAAAAAAATTAATGATTATAAATATGGTGGGTATATAAATTATAAATATTTAACGCACAACGAAGGAACTCAGTTCCTGAAATTTTTAAAAAATAAGAACCTCTCTGAGAGCATTCGAGACATGAGATGGCTGATGTCTGTAAATAGACTCGCTGTTAGAGCTGTTGTTTCTTGGAGTTGTTATGTAAAAACAAAAACATGTCCCATGATTAATTGCCAAGAAGATGAGACACAGCAGCATCTATTGATGGACTGCTATAGAGCTAAAGAGGTCTGGGATAAATTAGGAGTGTATGGTGTAAATATTCATCTTTCATATAAGTCTGTGATGTACTGTTTTGTTGACGAACCTCTACCAGAGAAACACAAGGAACTGTTAAAAATAATCATATGTATTGTATGCATGAAGTTGTGGAAAACAAGATGCTGTATGATTATACAACAGACTGTCATAAACAGTGAAGATGTGTGTAAACAAGTGCTCGCTGAGATCAGGCCAAGAAAAACTATGGATAGAAAACAGCTCCTTCCTTGGGACATTTTGAACCTGTGAACAGCACTTTATAAAAAGACTATATGCACTTTATAAAAAAAAAGGACTCCATGCACTTTATAAATATCTCTATGCACTTTACACTTAAGCTTGGTTTGCACATTTTGTTTTATTAGTTATATTTTTGTAATTCTTGTATGGTTTATATTTATGTCATGTAGTCTACTGTATGTTTAAATGTATAAATTGTAATTTGTAAAAACTTAAAGCTCTTTTTAAATAAAAGAGGTTGCAAATATGATTTTATCATAGTTTACACATTACTGGGTGCATTCCATATTTCAAACACAAATATTGACATACTGATGTTTCTATCATTTGTTTTTAATTTATTTCTTCATTTTATTTATTTTTTGTGGTATAAGGGGGGGCGGTGCCCTAGCGCCCTCTATTGGCCAGCCACCACTGCTAGACGTACAGAGGAATTGGAAATGAGTTTCCCCTGACCCACAGTGAAAAAAAGGTTAGGTTTAACAAGCGTATAGACTAATGTATACAATAAATTCATATACGCACAAATTCCATACAATGCAAACGGACGTTAAGAACAAAGCATAGCAAACTAGTATAAAAAAAAACGATACTTTCCATCCAAATACATGACTGAATGAAACTGCTCTCCAAGAAGAAGTGGGTGGCTCTTAAAAGAGCCGTTGGTTTAGTTCAGTAGATTACAGCAGCGGGATGGTTTACTTGGAGCTGGTGTACTTGGTGACAGCCTTGGTGCCCTCAGACACGGCGTGCTTTGCCAGCTCCCCGGGCAGCAGCAGCCTCACGGCGGTCTGGATCTCCCTGGAAGTGATGGTGGAGCGCTTGTTGTAGTGAGCCAGACGGGAAGCCTCACCGGCGATGCGCTCAAAGATGTCGCTCACAAACGAGTTCATGATGCCCATGGCCTTGGAAGAAATGCCGGTGTCGGGGTGGACCTGTTTCAGCACCTTGTACACGTAGATGGCATAGCTCTCCTTCCTGCTCTTTCGCCTCTTCTTGCCGCCCTTGGCTGCGGTCTTAGTCACGGCTTTCTTGGAGCCCTTCTTGGGCGCTTTCACGGTGGCTTCTGCCGGCATCTTTGCTTCGGATTGGCGCTCCTTAAAGATATAACAAACTCTTCTTCCGTACGCGTCCTTTATCTGCACGTGATGCAAATGAGACTGCGCTGTTTCTCACACAGGATTGGTTGAGCTTTGTGACTGAGACTGAGCATGCGCCAACACAAAGTAATCATCCCAGATCCGTTAGGAGACATTGAACGGCTCTGAACCGTCCTTACCGTAACTTGAAAAAATAAATGATGAAAAAATAAATGATGTTTACAGTTTTTCTCAATTGCTAAAACACTAAAACCCATTGGCTGAACAAAGTTCTCAGTTGCCTGAACTCATTTAGCTAACCCTGCATTCTGTTGTCAATACCTTAAACCATTTCACATGGTAGGCTAAAACACAATTTGCAGATGTCACTTAGACTTTTCAGCAAATCACTAAACACATTCTCATTCTCAAAACACATTCTGCACTCTAAAATGCAATTTTGAGCTACTATGACAGAACATGTTTTTGTTCATCTAAAGACAATGACGGAAAAATATGAAATTTGTTTTGAAATTAAAAATGTAGGCCTACTTCTCCCTGAGAACTATATGTTATGAACAATGTGTTTTCTATTTGTTGCTGTATTGTTTACTGACTGCTTGATAGTGTATATCATTTTGATCACTTTGTTTATGATTTGAGAGCAGTGTTTGATTACCAAACCACTATTTGTATAGTATATCCTAACAAGCCTTTAATGACTAGACCTCTATTTTATTTCTTGATGTGTGTTCTTGTTTACTTTCTCATGGTGTATAAGGTATTTCATTTAATTATTTGAAGTTTGTATGCTTTTGTATGTTTGTCAAATGTCTATTTTCTATATTTACTCTTTTTGTAAGCCTACTGACGCACGCATAATGTTTTATGAATAGCCCCGGATCTCTTGCTCTCTCTTCTCTCTTTTTTTTTTTTCTTTAACAAAAATAAGTAGCCTATAATAGAATAAAAAGCCCCAGAATGGCACATGCAAATTAAGAAGAAAAGTAGTAGTACACAATACAACTACAGCTCAAAGTGCTGTGATAAGTGTTTTATAGAGGACAATAACAGACTTTCCATCATGGGGGATTTTGATGTCGGCCTACGCAATAACTGTAAAGTTTTATTGGGTTCTCAAATAATCCAACAAGTTTAACAAATGTGTCTGGGTTTTGTTTTTTTGGTACAAATTTGTGGATTTATCTATACTATGTTGTTTATATCAGGAAGTGTTTAACAGTCAGTGAAAAACTGAATACATCCTAAACATAAGTAAAAGAGCTGCAGTCTGTTTTAATGAAAAACCAGTTTGATATAAAACAGTGACCATATTGACAGCAAAATGTAATTTGAATTCATGTTGTTTCAATACATGGGTTTTTATTAAAGGACACATCGTGGTAGGTCTAAAAATCACATTCCTTATTCATTTAAAAAAACACATCTAACTGCATTGACAACTGTGTTACTGTCAGACAATTCAGATTCAAATTCGTTTAAGTATTAATTAAATAAAAATACCAATATAGCCATAAGGTTCCAACCACGTGGTTGCTGAATTGGCAATAAATTACATAGAGTTTTGATATTTCAAAAACGCGTACAAACGCAGAATTTATGACATATGGAAAGGTGTCTTCAGATGAAGTGTGTGGCTCTTAAAAGAGCCGTTGTGTTGTAGTTTTTCCTGATCAGGTTTAACCTCCGAAGCCGTACAGAGTGCGGCCCTGCCTCTTCAGAGCGTACACCACATCCATGGCGGTCACCGTCTTCCTCTTGGCGTGCTCGGTGTAGGTGACGGCATCACGGATCACGTTCTCCAGGAACACCTTCAGCACACCGCGGGTCTCCTCGTAGATCAGACCGGAGATACGCTTCACTCCACCGCGGCGAGCCAGACGGCGGATGGCGGGTTTGGTGATGCCCTGGATGTTATCACGGAGAACTTTACGGTGACGCTTAGCGCCTCCTTTACCAAGTCCTTTGCCTCCCTTTCCTCTTCCGGACATTCTGAGTTCAGTCGATGTTGGATCGTTAGAAACGAATAAGTTCAACTTCACCAGACCGGCTGTATTTACATCTTATCTGCGGACGTAAGAGAGGACAGATGGCGCCAACTTCGGTGGGCGAAGCCAAACCCAGCAGCCCTTCCCACATTATTTTTCAAAACTTAACGTTTTTCTTTCCTTTTGATGATTATGTATCCATGTATTTGTTTTATCCTTCGTGTCTCCCTGCCTCTATAGTAGTTTTATACTTCTGAGGTTCAGAGTGAAGGTTTACAGCCTCATATTCCTGACCTTTGTTTAACATTTATTATAATAATAATAAGTCCTTTCTTTTCAAGGAATGAGTGGGCCTAAATTATGATAACTCATGGCTAACAAATAAGTTTCTTTGTGAAACATCTCCTTCCTGTCAGGTCATCTTTCTCTGTAAATAAAGTCCTGATAAAAACAGTTTGATTTGTTTCAGGTATTTTCTAAAATCAGGCTTTATTGTTCTTGACTTTAGTTCACAGCTACCTGACTTTTTCAGTCTAGTTTCAGGATAAAGACTTTACATCACCCTTAGAATACAATCAGTTTAAAAATGTGTTATTGTTTTACATAATCACACAGAGGTTCATAATGTAATGTGTTACATTGTTGAACACAAGATGGCAGCAGGAGATAACATCATGGTTAGCTGGGAGGGAATCATTACCAAATGTAAGAAATCACAGAGAGGTACTCTAACTATATATGATGGAGACTGATCAGAAACATCAGGGGAACAGATTTGAAATGATAAAAACATAATAGCCTATATACTGAACAGTTAGAGTCAGAAGCTCACATAAGGAACATATAGGTCAATGGAAGATTTATTTGTAAAAAAAAAAAAAAAAAAAAAAGTAAATTGCTGTAAGTAGAAATGTCTGACTGAAACTGTATGTCTATCTATCTATCTGAGCAGTTTAACCCATTTTTGTCACTAAGTATATCTCATCCATCATGTTATCCTTTTGTGTGTGCTGATTGCACATTTACACGTCATCAGTCCCAGTCAGATTCAAGCTGTACCAACACTTCCATCTTTGTAGCACAACGTTATCATCTCTAAAGGACAATATTTCCCATCTCTGTAGCCGCAACGTTTCCATCTCTATAGCACAGCAAGGGCATCATTTAATTTCGCAGCCCCCACAAACTATTCACAGCAAGATAGCTTATCTAACGACTTGAACCAACAAGAGTTGTTGGGTCCATCAAAGGAGGACTCTTTCTTTAATGGTTTCAGGGGTGCCTGTTCAGTCTGTTTTTCTTCAAGCATGCTGTTATTGTGTCTCAGAGATTTAGAAGTTGTGTGCAAATAACATGTGTTGTTCTACATCCAGAATTTGACTTACTGGAAAAGAGCCAAGAGATGAAAGTAAATGTAGATGACACTATCATATTAGAAAACAGTGAACTATATAGGATGTACATTATAATAATTATCAGGCGAGGCCATGGCTTTGAAAGGCCTCACTAAAAATTGCCAAAAGACTAAACTCTTCACATGATTATCAGGGTTGCTTTGAGTTGAGTTTGTGAAGAAAAATAAAAGGCTGCTTCATATCCGTCTGCTTCGTTAAAACTATACAAAAAGAATGCAGTGCACCGAGGAATATAATGTTGCTGAACAAAAGGAGGTTTCTTTTCAAGGGTGCAACAAATGTCGTCCTAATGTGCAGTTTGACTGGGTTGTTGTACCAAGGCCAATACCATATGATGAAAGCCTCGATGCAGCGTTACTATGGATCCCACTACAGTCCAACACATTAGGACGATATTCATAAGAACACAGTTTAATAACAAGAAGACAGAAGTATAGGTTAAAGTTGAATTTATAGTTTCTTCACATGTTCAGTTGAGCGTGTGATGATGTCACAAATGGATCCCCATAATAACCAAGAGGGAAAATAACATAAATTATGAAAGAACTGCCAAAATGATTAGGTCATATTGAGCTGAAAGGAAAAATGCCTTAGTTCATTTTAGCTCTGTAGAATCTGAGCTGCTGTATTGATCTGAGGTTTTAAAGGAAGTCCAAATCTAAATTTCAGTCAGTCTTACTTTCAACCTCAGCAGCATACATATAATAACTTAATGTAGTTTTCCAATATTCAGGAATGGTATTATTAAAACAGTATAACTAGTGGTGTAGTCTCCCTGGAGAAGTGAGTAGCAGTAGCCGTAGGCCTATAGTAGGCTATATGACTAAGGAGAAATCCTCCTTTATTTTAATGGGTTTTGGGCTGATGGTGATTATACTGTAAATTGACAAAAAAAGAGATGTGGATATACTCCATTTTTGTCCGTGTGATCAGAAGAACTACTACCTATTTTATATTTAACATATTCCTCAGCAGAGAAGCTGTTCACAGCGAGCAGCTCTGATAGGAAGTCTGGCTAAACTCGGTCATCTTCAGTGTGTTTGCTGCCATCAGAATAACTTCAGTTTATTACAAACTCATCAACAGCAGATGGTTGTTTTAACATCAAGTCCCTGAACAAACATGTGGGCCAGCAGGAAAACGGCTTTAAATGAAACTGTGATGCGATTTAAATCATTTTAGAGGAGAAATGAGTGGGAAAAACTGCTGAGCAGTGCTGTTCACGGCGGTGAAGAGGTGAGGTTTGGAGGCTCCACAGACAAAATGCAGAGATCATCAGAGCTCTGCGGGACTTCAACATGAAGACACACGTGTCCGCTATCGGCCCCGTCACTGTCAGACTGCAGCATTTCTCCCACATTTAGTTTGGAGGCTTTTATCAGTGAAGAGAAAACATAAAGTGGCATCCAGACTGCATGGAGGAGACACCGACCGGGATGGGCTGAGTCTCCACGGTTCTCATGGTGTGTTTAAGGGCACCGCCCTGCTCTGTACTTTTCATCAGTCTAGTGACAGTCAGACTCTCTGTGTTACCGTGAGTAGGAACAGAACCTTGAGTAGAAAATGGCAGAAGTAGCTCCAGCCGCCTCCCCGGCCAAGAAGAAGGTTTCCAAACCGAGAAGGCCGGCCCCAGCGTCAGCGAGCTCATCGT
Source organism: Sander lucioperca (assembly GCF_008315115.2). Taxonomy (NCBI): domain Eukaryota; kingdom Metazoa; phylum Chordata; class Actinopteri; order Perciformes; family Percidae; genus Sander; species Sander lucioperca. The sequence goes on from NC_050178.1 coordinate 921,211, forward strand.
TCAAACTGTGGCCGCTTCCAAGGAGCGGAGCGGCGTGTCTGCGGCCGCCCTCAAGAAGGCTCTGGCCGCTGGAGGCTACGATGTGGACAAGAACAAGGCCCGCGTCAAGACCGCCATCAAGAGCCTGGTGGCGAAGGGGACTCTGGTCCAGACCAAGGGGACCGGGGCCTCCGGATCCTTCAAGATGAACAAGAAGGCTGTTGACACCAAGGCTAAGAAGCCGGTCAAGAAAGCCCCTCCTAAAGCCAAGAAGCCCAAAGCAGTGGCAGCTAAGAAGCCAGCAGCCGCTAGCAAGTCCCCGAAGAAGGCCAAGAAACCTGCAGCGGTTAAGAAAGCAGCCAAGAGCCCAAAGAAGGCCACAAAGAGCCCCAAAAAGGCGACCAAGAGCCCAAAGAAAGTGGTCAAAAAGACCCCTGCAGCCAAGAAAGCCCCCGCGAAGAAGGCTGCCAAGCCCAAAGTGAAGAAGGCAGCACCCAAGAAGAAGTGAGCTGTAGTCTCATCAACAGACGGCTCTTTTAAGAGCCACCACATCATCCTTAAAGAGCAGTCCTTTTTAATCTTGTTCTGTCATTAACAACACACTTAATTATATCAGGAGTAAACACAATGGTTATAATTTATTAAATCTTTACAAGAAACCTGGCCTACTTAAAGGAGACAGTTGTTTACCCTTTAAAACCAGCAACCTCCTAAATGTCTTTTTTTTTTTATATATATATATAGTTAGATATATAGATAGATATATAGATATATATCACAGTTGCTTCAAAATCTCACAAAGTGAAAGTTGTCTGGTTTCACACATGACTGTAAAGAATATTGTAACCAGTAAGGAAAACAAATCTTAATTTAAAAAAAAGAGCTTAAACTTAATTTTATATCAAAACAAGAACACTTTTTCGCTTTTATCCAATGTATTTGTACAATTTTGATAATCCAATAAGAACTTGCTCTTAGGGGAATTACTAGGATTGTTGGGTCTTTGTAAAGTATAGTGTGGTCTAGACCAAAGAAGTGTCTTGATTTGATACTATATAAAAAATTGAACATACATATTGCTACAAATTTAAGATCAATTGTTATTAAAAAAAAAAAAAAAAAAAGGGTACAGGATTATTTCTTTTTTGATAATTCAAGACAAGGTCGTGTAGATTCGCGGTCAAATTTTAATCAAATTAAACTGGCATCTATATTTAAGTGAAGGTGTCTCAATACTTACGGATATCCTAATTTATTCACGTTTGAAGAAGAGTAGTTCTTTAAAAGAGAAAAATAGTGCTTAAGTCATAATCTCATTTACATTTCTTCCCCTTTTACATTACGGTTGGATAATTTCATTCTCATATAGAGCTCTTATTTATCTCATCCTGCTTAAGTGCATGTCCTTATGCTGACCTGTTCACATTTATTTTACAATTCATCCTCTGTTACTACAAATAGCCTCAACATTCATTAAACATTACTTAAATTACTTTAGTGTTAAACATTGATAGCTTTCCGAGGATAACAGGAAGACCTCTTCAGATGAAGTGGGTGGCTCTTAAAAGAGCCGTTGTGTTGTTGGTCTCCGAGCAAATTTACTTGGAGCTGGTGTACTTGGTGACGGCCTTGGTGCCCTCAGACACGGCGTGCTTGGCCAGCTCCCCGGGCAGCAGCAGCCTAACGGCGGTCTGGATCTCCCTGGAAGTGATGGTGGAGCGTTTGTTGTAGTGAGCCAGGCGGGAGGCCTCACCGGCGATGCGCTCAAAGATGTCGCTCACAAACGAGTTCATGATGCCCATAGCCTTGGAAGAGATGCCGGTGTCTGGGTGGACCTGTTTCAGCACCTTGTACACGTAGATGGCGTAGCTCTCCTTCCTGGTCTTTCTCTTCTTCTTGCCGGTCTTGCTGACGGCCTTAGAGACGGCTTTCTTGGAGCCCTTCTTGGGCGCTTTGACGGTCCGTGTACTTGGTGGCCAACGGATTTTCGTTTTGAAAGGAAAAAAACAAAAACGAAAAACGGCCAGTTTCCCAATTACCATTAGTAAATAGGAAAACAAAAAACGGATTATTATTCGTTTTTTGTTTTGATATTAAAAAACGGAAAACGAAAAACAATCTCGTTATCCGATTGTCTTTGATGTATTTGTAGATGGAACTCGGAAATTAAAATACGTGTGTATAAGTCGTATTCCTTAATTTTGCATTGGTATTTTTTTCGTGACCCGGAAGTTACTCCCGCCACGCCAAGACCCGCCCTTCAATAGCATTTATTGGCCAGTACCGCCTGTAAGATCCATTCTGTGGATGCGCATAATTACGTAGTAGAAAACTAACAATGTCCCTGTGCGATTTGTAACTGTCGGTACACGATCCGTTCTGCCTGCACGATCGACTGTATATAAGTAACATGTGTCAACACTTTACGACCAAACATTACAACTTTTTTATTAAATCTTTTTTTATTAAATCTTTATTATACAATAGTCATAGCTACAAACATTCGAAACTTGTCACTGATCCAAAACCGTGTAGCGACATCGTTGTTGTGTTGTTTACGTTAATGTTTTTACCTAATACTTCGTCTTGACTAATAACCATAGACTGTCTATTATTAATGCGATGAAGTGTAAACGTACATAAGTGTCCTTTTGAAGATGGGATGACAGCTCTCCCAGCCACCACTGCTGTATACCACTATAGTAGCTACATGCTAACGGCAGTAAACACTATAGTAGCTACATGCTAACGGTCATCTTAGCTGGCAATGTTGTTAAATTCTCCCCAATTCCGGGTCACATTCCTGCTGAAACATGTCCGATTGTGTAGTGTTTGGTCTGCGATTTTTGACGTTAGAAAGTGCTGCTTCGTTCCACTACAATCTAACGTTAGCATACTCATAGCTAACTATTGTAGCTGCATGCTAACGCGACATAGCGGAGCATATATAGCTAGCTATGTACGTATATAGCAGGACTTTGTACCGTAAAAAATCACCAATAAAGGCTTCTAAACCAAATACTAAACAAATACAAATACAGTAAAGTGACCGGAATTAGGGGTGAAATGTCCAGCATTGAGCTACATAATAGTTTGCTAGGAGTATGCTGGTCTCTCACAGAGATCTCATTTGTAGCCCTGTTTTTACCTGATACTTTCATAAAAGTACAAACACATGAAGTGAGAGGTATACACATGCTTAAACTTTATTTAAAACATGGTTAACCTGAAGCAGGACGGAGTCATGACTTATAACACCAAAGCAAGGCTTCTAGCTCAGGCTAGCTAGCGTTAGCAAATTACCTTCAAAGTTGTAAAGAAATGACGAAACGTAAAATTTGAAGCCTTTATTTAATTTGCTACATGGTGTTGTACTGGATGGCCGGACGACCTCCGTATATCATTAACAGATACTTTAGGCAACTCCAGCAAACACCTTGTAAACTTCATCTTTGCCATCATAACGGTCTACTGTCACTGTCTAATGTTTTCTTCCGGTAACCGGGAATGTCCAAACATCCTTATGCCAATGCGTGCATAGAGCTGTGAAGTTTGCCGGTGTTCGCGCAAGCGTAGAACTGATCAGGCAGTGCACAGAATGGATTTTACAGGCGGTACAGATCGGGTACTGACAAAGGAATAAGATTTATACACACATTTTAATTTCCGAGTTCCATCTACAAATACATCAAAGAAAATCGGATAACGAGATTGTTTTTCGTTTTCCGTTTTTTAATATCAAAACAAAAAACGAATAATGGGTTGTTTTCCGTTTTTTGTTTTCCTATTTACTAATGGTAATTGGGAAACTGGCCATTTTTCGTTTTTGTTTTTGTTTTTGTTTTTTTCCTTTCAAAACGAAAATCCGTTGGCCACCAAGTACACGAACCTTTGACGCTGGGTTCTGGCATGATTAGTTCTGAGAGTTTTACTAATCGAATGTAGTGACGCACTACCGAATGTTCAATTTGTATCCACTCGATGCAAATATGACTGTGCTGTTGCTCGCACAGGATTGGTTGTCTTCTGAGCGCGAGACTGAGCATGCGCTGAACAAGTTGCCGTTCCTGTGAGCAGATTTATTTACTCAAAGGATCAAAGAAAAGTGATGTGTCTTGTGATTGACTGCATAAAGAGAAAGTGCTCATAAGAAATATCACTATAGCATTAGTCTCGCTTTGCTAACCATTAACACGGTTGTAAACTATACAGGATAGATCATTTTCTAAAAAGCATTTGACTACTATTATTGTTTGTTAATAACTTTAATAAAACATAGGCTAACAGTGATGATGAGTTACTCTGTTTAAAAACCTGTTGAACATAATTGTATTACAAACTGTTTTATAGACAGTTGTGCTAACTGATGAAAATTAAGTCTACAACAGCAAAAAGTGAAATATCAAGACATGGTTGATTTTAGGATATAAAGATGAAAATTAGCAGCACCATTACACACCCTGCCATGACTTTCATGGATAGGCCTAATAAACAAAAATGCCTGTCCAGATAAATCGGTTATCAGTAATTGTATTCTGAAATCTTATGGGAACTAAACTAAAAGTCCAGTGGACACTCCTGTGAGCATCAAGCCACTGTTAGTTGAGATCTGGTTTTGAGGGATAATTTAAACTAATTTAGACTTTGTTTGGCTATTGTTGCAATGAACAGTGATGAAACTCGGCCCCCAACACTCTGTTGCGTTTACAGTGTAATGTGTGAAACCAGTGAATATAATTGTTCGTATTAGATGTTGTTATCCTTTATTTTATGACTTACCAAAAATATTTCAATAAATCAACCTCACATTAAAACAAATGATTCATTGACCAACAAGTTAAGGACGTTTTCTTGAGCTATATGGTAATTGTGGATTATATTTGTGAAAACTTCAATAGCCTAAACAAATGGAGTAAAATCAACAATATTTGCCTGAGATAAAGGAGTAAAAACCGTTATTCAATTCATTGCTCATTTAAGTATTCAAGTGGTATTCTTAACAATAGACTTTCAAAATGGGAACAGCATTGTAGGGTGTTAAAGGCCTAGCCTACTCATTTAGTTATGGTATACAACTATCCATGGTGATATTTCATTGCAGACCTAATGACGTTAACCTTTGTAGATGTTTAAAACAATAAAACATGTTTCTTTCAGCGACACGAGAAACACCTCTTTATCAGGAAAGTGTGTGGCTCTTAAAAGAGCCTTTTTTGGGTCTGGTTTCCAGCAGTCAGCGAGTCTCCAGTTTTACTTCTTGGCGGGCTTCTCGGTCTTCTTGGGCAGCAGGACGGCCTGGATGTTGGGCAGCACTCCGCCCTGAGCGATGGTCACTCCGCCCAGCAGCTTGTTGAGCTCCTCGTCGTTGCGGACAGCCAGCTGCAGGTGACGGGGGATGATACGGGTCTTCTTGTTGTCGCGGGCAGCGTTTCCAGCCAGCTCCAGGATCTCAGCGGTCAGATACTCCAGCACAGCCGCCAGATAGACGGGGGCGCCGGCTCCCACACGCTGAGCGTAGTTTCCTTTGCGGAGCAGTCTGTGAACACGGCCGACTGGGAACTGGAGCCCGGCACGGGAGGAGCGGGTCTTTGCCTTAGCTCTGGCTTTTCCTCCGGTTTTTCCTCGACCACTCATTTTCAGATACTCTCTACAGTCACGACTCAGAGAAATGTTTTACCAACAGCTGAAACCCTCCCTTTTATGTCCGCGGAGCGCGGGAGCCGGTCATTTCCAGCCAGACCAACCAGAAAAGAGGTTTCCAGCAGAGCAGCAGAGGGCGGCCCGCTCTCACATTTTGGCGGACTTTTTAAAAGGATTGTCCGCCAATAAGCGACGGAGATTCGGGCGGTGGGTCGCTCCTTGAGGCGGTGCTAAACTCCAGCCCTCACCAATCAGGAGCCGCCGCCGAGCCGGAGGTCTTAAGCTGCGACACCATATCGTACATCCGGTTCCACACTTTAAGAGCCGCGTGTCTTTTCATTACAATTTACATTTCTCCTGATCGCAGAAAGAAAAAGCTATGGCAAGAACCAAGCAGACCGCTCGTAAATCCACCGGAGGCAAAGCCCCCAGGAAGCAGCTGGCCACCAAGGCTGCTCGTAAGAGCGCCCCGGCTACCGGCGGCGTGAAGAAACCTCACCGTTACAGGCCCGGTACCGTGGCTCTGAGAGAGATCCGTCGCTACCAGAAATCCACCGAGCTGCTGATTCGCAAGCTGCCCTTCCAGCGTCTGGTGAGAGAAATCGCTCAGGACTTCAAGACTGACCTGCGCTTCCAGAGCTCCGCCGTCATGGCTCTGCAGGAGGCTAGCGAGGCTTACCTGGTCGGTCTGTTCGAGGACACCAATCTGTGCGCCATCCACGCCAAGAGGGTCACCATCATGCCCAAAGACATCCAGCTGGCCCGTCGCATCCGCGGAGAGAGGGCTTAAACTGTCTGCTGCTTGCTACACACCACAAAGGCTCTTTTAAGAGCCACCTCACTCCAAACTGAAGGGCTCATTCCTTTGTCAACACATTTTCACATTCAACAACAGATCAATACTAGCCTACAGTAAATGCTGTTCTCTCTACACCGTAAATAATCCGTAAATTACACTACGTCTCCAGACAACAGATCAATAGTATATCACAAACTGCTTTCCTCAAATCCTAAACAATCGTACAAATGAAAGCTTCTGTTACAGTTTAATACAATATTGGTTACTAAGCAGTTGAGAACAGGATGGAAAGACTACTTTTTCCCCCTAGAATGGAAGAGTTGAAATTTGATTAAAAATGTTGAACTCAATTGTAAGCATTAGTAAGCAAAGTACTGACAAACAGTTGCAGTAGTTAGCTAAAAATAATGGATAAACAAACTTTCATCTAAACTGCCAAGTAGTATTGCTGACCAAGCAACCTAAACATTGACAGCTCAGTTGTATCAAAAATTAACAATATCCATTTTCATATAGGCCAAGTTAATAGTATTGTGTGTATGGGTGTTTTTAATAATAATAAAAAAAGTTATGAGGTGGTGGAAATGACAATGAATGGACGTCCATCTAGAAAAACAAGACATTTATTTGAAACCTTCTGAAGCAGACAATTCCATTTAACAAATTAGTCTCATTAATGATTAGTCTGTTTGGTTCCATAACCAGATGAACAGTTACAGTCTTACTGTAAACAATTTTAACCACAAATAGTCACATGAAAAATGTAAGTTATGCATAAATTGTGATTGTAAAATTGTAACATTCTAATTGGTTAGATGAACACTGTTTTGGATTTTGGAATACTTAAAAAAACACCTAAACTTTAGTCATGTCAATGCATTGTAACATGAACTATAAAGCATCTTGAGCATGCACACGCTGTGTGTGAGTGAGTTTGGTATTGTAAAATTCTAATCGGTCTCTTAGATGAACACCGTTCTGAAGAAAACATTTAAAAGACACCTTAAATTATATCATATCAATTATCATATAACATGAACTGTAAAGCATCTTGAACACAAGGGCTGTGCGTGCATGAGAGAGAGAGAGAGAGAGAGAGAGAGAGAGAGAGAGAGAGAGAGAGAGAGAGAGAGAGAGAGAGAGAGAGAGAGAGAGAAGTAAGCATGGAGGTTTGTCCAGAGGGCATTTATGGTGACTAGACGGTATGTGTGTGAGCGATAATGTGTGTGAGAGAGAGACAGTTTATGAGAGAGGGAGTGTGTGTGTGTGTGTGTGTGTGTGTGTGTGTGTGAGAGAGAGAGAGAGAGTGAGAGAGAGAGAGGGTGGCAATGTGATTCAAGGCCAAATCTTGCAGATTTCTTTCCATACTTCTCTTCTTCTCTAACGTCTTAATCTCCTTGTGCCGTTTTGTCACTGGTACTAGTGTTGACGAACTGACCGAAGAGCCGGTTAATTAACCCGACTCGTGTCACTGAACCGGGAGAATCGAGTGCCATACGTCAATGTACCGACTCACTCCTGTTTTTTTACCTTATTCGTGCCGTTGTGTGTAGCTGGTATTCTTCTGCTACTGTGTGTAGTAATCTAGCTCATTAGCGCCTCCACTGGAGTGGTGGTGGTAGAATCAATCAGGAAATGAGCTACCTAGACCGCGCTCCTGGCTACTGAACAAGACCGAATGTAACCGTGCAACCGGCTGCTCGAGTCAAGCGGTGTCTTGGTTCTCGGCAAGTTTGAGTTATTAACCAAGCCTTGTTTCTGGTGCATCTTAGATGATTGTGTTCATGGCAATTCACACATTATCGATGGGGAAGTACATCACATACAAATACACGTCATGTTATCTTAGTAGTTATGTTAAGTTAAATGTTAGAGAAGTGAATGTTGTTACATGGTAGGTAGGCTGTCACGAGGAGACCGCACACCAGGCTACTGAACGAGACCGTAAGGACTGTAACCGAGGGTACTGCATGAGTCTATAGTCAAAGGTTCTCGGCAAGTTTGAGTTATCAACCGATCCCAGAAGCCTTTATTTCTCGTGCATCTTAGATGTTTGTGTACATAGAAATTCATAGGCTACATTATCGATGGATATCACATACAAATACATGTCATGTTATCTTAGTAGTTATGTTAAGTTAAATGTTAGAAGTGAATGTTGCTACATGGTAGTTAGACTGTCACGAGGTGACCGCACACCAGGCTACCGAATGTAACCGTGGCCAGTGCGAGAGTCTAGTGCCGGTCAGTATGAGTGTGTAAATAGTATATCAAGACTGATTGTAACCACAACCGCTGGAGTCTAATGTAATCAAGCGGTGTCTTGGTTCCTGACGGGGAACATCTCCATCACACACCACTGCACACCACTGACCGATAAGACCCTCATGCAAGTCCAAAATTGGTTGCAGACCTCCATCTTGGGATGTGACAGGAAGTGTACTGGTTGTGGGGGTAGCTTCATCCCATGGCTGAAACCTGACCGTTTCTGGTGTGAAACAGCTGCAATCGTTGGGTGCAGAGCAAAAACAACTAAGAATCCTCCATGACATCTGGCTTGGAGAATGAGAGGTAATCTGCAAGGAGATAAAAAACAGTCTGTCAGAGCATTCAATTAGTCATAACTTGTGTTAAGAAACAACAGCAAGACCATAAAATGTATAAAGAAACAACAGCGATACCATACCTGATGAATTTTCATCGTGCCACGAGTTGTCTGTAATTCAGATGGAACGTGAACATCCATTGCCTCAACGGCATCTGGCTCAATATAGAACAGCTCGGTGGCAGACTTTTGCTCCTCAAGCAGTACTCGTGCATCTGGAATGTCCCTCCCTCTTGCAATAAGATCATCCGCAATTCTCTTCACCGCCGCTCCAATCCCATCAACTGGGCCTTTGCCGTGGTCAGCCTCTAAGAAATTCCAGGTCACCCTTTTCCAACCCATTTGGTAAGGAACATTAGTGAGAAAGAAGTTTGTTTTTGAGCGGTATTGCGTCGTTGGTCCGTCACTGACCACATGAAATGTGGTGGCAGTGGGATGTTGTTCTCTCAATTAATTTAGCACTTGGGTTAGATGTGCCCATATCGCTGAGGGATCGTGGCGAAAAGAAGAGCTGATTGAGCATAATATAAACTTTATTTCAGACCCAGGGGGATCCATATCACAATAAAAAAAAACACACAGAGTATAACATAAAACACAAAAACTTCCACAAAGTTCATTGTCTGACATACAGACATGTTCGCCAGTGGTTCCACAGTCTGGAAGTAAATCTGACAGAACTGCATACAGGGTTAGCCAAAACAGTAATCAAGTCATTTTCTGACTCAGATACCCTGCAAATAAATCTATACATCAGGTTACGTAAAACAGCAGAGCAGGTAGGTACCCCGACACTGACAAACATATTGCTTGCACTGGAGCTTCTTGGAGCTCTCAGCAGCAGCCTCATGCTGTCCTTATAAGCTACTATGAGTTTTCTAATGCTGCCTTGCTTATAACGACACCACAGGTAGGCAGTATACAAAGGTGTACAATACACTCTGAACAGTGAGATCTTCACAGATACAGAGCACATGCTAAACTTACGACACAGCATGTTCGCTTGAGCATACAGCTTCCGACGCTGCCTATAGATATCCTTATCATCAGACAGGTCATTTGCAATAATATGGCCCAAATATGTAATCTCACTGCACACCCCAAGTGCAGTGCCAGACAGACAGAAGTCAGGGAAGGTTGACTGTCTGTCTTCTCTACTCCTAATAATCATGATCTTACTCTTTTTGGCATTGTATTTAATATCAAAATCAGCACCATACTGTGTGCATATTCTCAGAAGCTGTTGGAGACCAGCAGTATATGGGCTAAAAATGACCAAATCATCTGCGTACATAAGGTGATTAATTAGTGAGTCACCAACCCTACAACCTGTACCACATGCATTTAAAGTTAAAGACAAATCATTCATATACACATTAAAAAGAAAAGGAGAGAGAATTCCGCCCTGGCGGACACCATTGGTCACTTGGAAGGGAACAGATGTAACATTCCCCCATCTCACTCTCATTGTCTGATGCGAGTACCAATAAACCAAGATTCTTATTAAAAAACCAGGGACCCCACTTTTAGACAATTTAAAAAATAATTTCTCATGATTAACACGATGCTTTAGAAGCATCAATGAAGCACATGGACATTGTGGAATTTTGCCTATTATATTTTTCTAAAATTTACTTTAGTGCAAAAATACATAAATCAGTGCCATGCTTTCTTTTAAAACCAAATTGGTTATCGGTAGACAGGACATACCTTTCAAGTCTACACAACAGAACTGTCTCCAGCACTTTGGACATAACACTGGCCAGAGCTATTGGCCTGTAATTATCTGAGCTGTTCAGCTTCCCCATTTTATCTTTAATAACTGGAACTAGCACAACAGAGAGCATAGAATCAGGTAATGCTCCATGAACAAAAAAACCTGTGTAGCACATAGCTACCAGAGGGCACAGTTTCTTACTGGCAAGTTTAAGATGTTCAGCTGTAATACTATCCAGACCACAGGCCTTATTATCTTACTTATTACTTATTATTACTTCAATATTGCTTCATGGACTTCAGCATCTTTTGGGACCTTAATATTACCCAACAGAGCATCAGAATGACTGAAATATTCATTAAGATCTTTCTTAGACAATTTTGACCAATTTATTTTCCCTACATCAATTCCGTTATCCACAGGCAACAACACTGGTAAATTGCCTGTGTTCAACACCATAAGAAAGGGTATATGGTCCTTAGTAGCCAGATCATAATCAATCTCTATCATATCGATGGAGTCATGGGCATCCACTGTACAAAGGCAGTGGTCCAGCCAGGAAGTAGAGTGCCAGGCCTCGCTGATAAGTATAGCTATCATTCAGCAATAGTACCTTACTAGATAAAATCAATCCACTGTCTGAACAAAACAGCATGAAATGATTACCAAATAAAGAGTTGGCATCAGATACATCAGCATTCATGTCACCAACAACATAGATGCAGGTAGAAGAATTGTCCTGAATAAAAGACATGATAAATGCCAATCTACTGAGGTACTAGGTATAAATACTTTACATCCTTCCAGGTGTAGGCCACACCAGTATGGAGTGAGACCTGGTGATGCGAATCTCCAAAATGTACCTCCTGAACTTCACTGTTGTACTTGCACTGGAAGTTCTCTGCAAAAATCAATATGCAGAATGACCTCGTCCTCTCTCAAGTTTTCCTTTAGGCCACCTGCATACTGATGCCTGATGTTATACACAGTCTGGCTAGCCGTGGTGTTGTGCTGAAATTCTGCCCCCTTTAGAGTTTAGCGGTCTTCTTTACAGTTATGTTTGACCCACAAATGGTGACTGTCCTGTGGACAAAAGGTGAAGGTGGGCAACACCCGGCAGCCATCCTATTGATGTGGGCGTATCCTCTGCTATCCGGTGCTGAGCCGCGGCGCCGGAGATACTTGGCGGCCAGCCCTGAAGATACTCGGCGGCCAGCCCCAGCCGTGAAGCAAGTCTCACAGCAGTGTTGATGTTACAACAAACCATTATCCCCCCGGTGCTGAAAACATCCAAAAAGTGACACTGACGTGAAATATATTGTGATATTGTGGTTTTAGCTTGCTTGCTCGCTAACTGGTCAACTAGCTAGCTAACGTCAGCTACCAATACAAATCGAATCAAGAAAACATAGTTATGTGGGGGAAACTACAGCTATTTTATCATGACATGAATAAACGTTACTAAACGTAACATGGATAAAAAAATGGAATGGATAAACCAAGGGGGTAAGCCTTTCCTCGGACCGCGAACCTCCTATGGCGCCATTTTAATGCTACAAAGCGATCACCCCCCGTTAGCATTCCATTGTCTGACATTCATTTTGGCGCCACTTTGACAGCGAATAACTTTACATCTGAAGCGTTTAAAGACTCTATTTGTCCATTGTTTATTTCTAAAGAAACACGACAATGTATAAAAGGCTCCATTACCTTGTACCTCACGTTATGGCTCCGTAGCAGACGTTTTTATAAAAATAGGCTAACGATTGTGTCATAACCACGCGACTTACTGTCGCATAGTAGAGAAATTACCATATAGTACAGGAGAAGCGCGCAGGCAGTTTCGTCTCACATTATCTGTTTAAGTGTAATTACTAATGTTAACTAGCATTTTAGTTAGCAATAATTAGCCTGTGCCTATGTTATCTCCTTACATATACCTACGATCTCCGTCTCTGCAAGATTGGGAATGATTGAGATTTCTCTTGGCACAGCTACCAGAAGACTTACAACTTTCAGACACGTTGCTCACAGCACATTTACGTCATCTCTCTCAGTTGGAGGCTGCGCAGTAACGCTCAGCGCGGAAAAGTGCTTCTAACGGCCTTCACTGGTCTCCGTCCAGAGCAACGGGATCTGTTGGTCCATTCTTATATACAGTCTATGGGATAAACCTATCCGTGAACAGATATATTTTAATCAGCAATTATGTTAAACTACAACTCCCATAATGCCATTACAGGATGTCATCAAACGTCCGTGTTTACATCCATTGTTTTGTTTGAGAGACCCCTGGTGGCAGAAAATTACATATTGTACATTTAAGTAGACTATTGTACTTTAGCAAATGTACTTAATTACATTGAACCACTGCTTGCCCAGAAAAAAAAAAGTTTTTGTAAACGTGTACTAAAATATGTTGTCTACGACAGAAATAAGTGGGCAAACTATTTTTTATTTTTTATTTTTTTTTTTTACTCTTATTGAATCAGTAAGGGTTGTGTCAAATCCCCATGATTTATCACTTTCAAATCCCTGCTGATCTAATTTAATGCCCTAACTCTGTTTGCTAAACATTTTAGTGGCTTCAATGTATGTAGGTTTAACTCAACCAGTTTAGAGCAGATTAGGGTGAAGAAAATGCACACATTATAAAAAAAAACTCGAAGCTCATGTGTATGTATCAACTCCAGACCATAGAAACAGCATGATATTCCTTTTATTTACCGTACATGCTCCTATACTGCTTAACTCTCAGCACAACCCCATTGTTTTCCCTCAAATAGACACTCCAAATCAACCTTTTAAGGATTACCACTTCAAAACTCACTACAAACAGGTCATTTGTGTCCTCAGTGCGTATTTGTCGCCCCTGCTGCCGACGTCCGGTACTGCACTCTTTGTCTGACCCGCCTTCCTCCCTTCACTTCCTGGTGTTTTCAAACTGGATGTCACAAGCGGCTGCCGAGCGGTTTGTCAAACCGGTCCAAAGTTGTCGAGACACGGGAGGAGGATGAACTCAAAGACGAGGATACTGCAGCTGTGTGAAGTCTGTACGCTGTGTGAACCTCGTGTGACAAAATGATAAAGAGACGCTATGCTTTCAGCGGCTAACGGAACGCTGCTGTAACACAGGGACGGGCTAGCTGCTTCGCTAGCTGCTGCTAGCCACTTAGCATCGTCAGTTAGCATCGAAGTGTCAGTTTTTAACGAGTCAAGTTGTGACTTCAGATACGACTCAAGAGGACTCTTTGTGAGTGTCCAGAAGAGGACAACATGGAGAACAAGGACAAAGTACAGATGAGGAACCACCCTCGCAGGTAACGTTATGCTAATAATGAAAACACATCGATCATAAATCATTGATTGTATCTGTCTGGTCTGACGTTAGCTAGTGGTGACATAGATGGAAACGTAGTAACTTATCCAGGTAACGTTAGCTTATGAGTAATTTAGATAACATTATATAACCGACTCATGTATTGGCCCTTCGAAGGTATTTTAAAAGTAATGGGCGGGCTATAATCTGTCAGATATAACACTTATTAATAAAGTCAAGTCATTTTTAGGCAGAAACCTTTCAAACACAAGCTAGGAGCTGCAGTCACGTTTTGGCAAGTGCAAAAGTGCATTTTATGGGTTGTATTGCCCCTTTTTAAAAACATTTCAACTGGTAAAAAAAGTACGGGGTGGGCTTTAGTCTCTCAGATATAACAACCTTTCAGTGGCCAGGTAGAAGCTGCAATCACTTTTCGGCAAGTGGAAAAAAAAAATGACTGGATTGGCCTTGGGCACAGGCAATCCCTTTTTGGCAGACGATCACTTTTTTGGCATGACACCTGTCAATCAGAAATTAAACTGAAACGTGAAAAAAACAGGGTGAAATGATTTCGAGTGGACTTCAGTTGGAGTCTTGCTGTTGTGTGAATTAAAGGTTTGGTTTCAAAATACATCATACTCATTATTTGAGTTAAATCTGCAAAGTAACTAAAACCTTAAAAACATAAATGTAGAGGAGTAAAAAGTGCAATATTTGCCTCCAAAATGTAGTGAATTAGAAGTATAAAGCACCATAAAATGGACATACTCAAACTAAAGTACCAGTACCTCATAATTGTACTGAAGCGAAGTAGTTAAGTAAACGTACTTAGTTACATTGCACCACTTTTGTGTGGCCTCTCAAGCTAAGGTTCGGGCTATAAAATCTGTTTTTTTTCTGCTAAAATATCTGGTCTATTCTCTACTTGTAGTCATCTCTTGGACAGAAAAAGCTATAACTAGATTAAACCCCTCCTTATTGAGTCAGTATGTGTTGTGTTTTATCACTGTGAAGCCATGCTGATCCAGTTGAATGCCCTAACAATATTTGCCAATCTTGAATTTTTAGCTGCTTTAATCTCTGTAGGTTCAACAAAACCACATCCGAGCAGATTGAGGTGAAGTAATTCGTGTTCATCCGTGTTTGTGTTGGGTTTAATTTTTACAGCCTCTGGGTTTGACAGAAAAGCTTTGGCTTGTCAGGTGGTGTCGGGTCATTGCGACAGCCGTAGTGTTGTGAGGCATTAAGAGACCACAGCGTATTTTGTGGTAGAAAAATTAGGCCACTGGAAAGAGTTCAAGGGAAGGCAGCTTTATTTCTATAGCACATTTCAGCAACAAGGCAATTCAAAGTGCTTTACATAAAACATTAAAGAGCAGTTAAAACATGTGTTAAAGCTAATATAAAACAGCTAAAATAGAATAAGACAGATATAGAATACAAGAATAATAGGTGCAGTGTAATATCTTTAAAGTTATTAGATTTTTTTTTTTTTTTTTTTTTTAAAGGTAGAGTCAAAACAGATACGAAGGCCGTGTTGTGCCGCTACGCATGGGTTGCTGCCCATCTATTTTTAATGTACTATGATTTCTAGATGAAATAGCCGTTTAAATAAAGGCTTTAATAAAGTCTTCAGCCTTGATTTTAAAAGAACTAAAAGTTGCAGCGGACCTGCAGTTTTTCTGGGAGTTTGTTCCAGATATACGTGGAGCATAAAAACTGAACGCTGCTGTTATATTCTGACTCTGGAGACAGAAAGCTGACAGACGATCGGAGAGGTCTGGGTGGTTCATAGCGTAGCAGCAGATCAGAAATAAACCAATGCAGTACTTCATAAACTAACAGTAGTGTTTTGAAATCAATTCTTTGACAGGCGGGAACCCCTTGTCTCTATACCAAAGTTCAGATACTTCGGTTTAAAATCAAGAAACGGCTGAATTCAGATTTAGTACAGCTAATGTCCCAATGTGCATGCATTGAGTGTGTCCGTTTGTGTGTGACTCAGTTAGCTGTCATGTCTGTGCACCACCGCTCCCTCTATTTATTATCATACATAGTCAACTGAGCAAACAACACTAATTTGGATGTTTAATGCAGGAGGAGAAGGGTATATTAGAGCTGCCCCCTCTGAGTCAATCAGTTGACTAATGTTTGGTCTGGGACGACTAAGATTTCTTTAGTCATTAGTTGTGTTTTATGCCTTTTCATAAATGACTTATTTCCAAGAAATCTTAGGAGCATATCTCTGGTAAGCAGAAGATTTAAAGCAGCGCTTTTTCCATGATTATATGTGGAGAAACTCAGTCCTAGTATGAATACAGTATATTGACTTCAACATCCTGTCAGGGGTGTGTTTAAATGTGTCAATTCTGGAGGGTTTTTCACCAAAAATCCTAATAATGACGGTTAGCGCTGAAGCAGCTCAAGCCCAAACACCAAAACATTTGCTGATTGCGGCTGCTTTTCTCTCTCACATGTGATGGCGAACTGCATATTTAGGTCTACCTTGATGCGGATTTTAAAATTACGGATTAGACAAAAGAAGCCGTTTGGCTCATTTGTCTACATTTTACACACAAAAACTAAACGATGAATCAAAAAATGATAGCCAGGGTCAGTCGTTGATGAAAAGGATCAATTGGGGTTTCCCTCAGCAGAGATGGTATTTATAGGATTTTCACACAAATTGAAATTGTACATTTTTTAAGATGATGAATCTAAAACACACAGACTTGAGAGTTCAGGTAGGAAATACCATACAGTGTGTCAGAAATCCATGTACAAATCATAAAAAAAAAAATTAAAATGAAAAAAACTTACTTGAACTTGTCCTCAACTATACAGTTTACAATTATCTCATAAAGCCTTAAATCAATGTGACAGAAAGTAAATAAGAAAGGCCTGCTCTTTCAGTTTATTGCTCACTTTGGTCAATGTGTGATTGACAAGAGGGAAGTGAGGAGTTCCTATTCTGTCCATTTATCAGGAGGATGTTGGTAAAACATCATGAGTCCACACACTCATCCAGTGTTTCCTCATTAAGCCAACGTAGAGTTTTTAGATCATTTAAGCCCCTATTATAGGCAGGTTTTTTGAAAAACTGCATTATTTTGTATGTATTATTGCTAAAGCTTAATCTACACCACTACGTTTTGGTTTGAAAACGAATATCTTTGGCTACGTTTATGCCTCGCATTCACACTACTCCAGCTTTTCCGAGCCCCTAAAACGGAGATTTTTGGTCTGAAAACTCCAGGGTTGCTTTGTAGTCTGGACGGACACAAACAGAGACTTTTGTTAGCGACGCCGCGTACGTCGGTCACTCTTATCGGTCAGGTAGGTTTACGTATCTTTCATTAACAGTTCCACATGGGGTCGCTCGATGGTGTTTTAAGCCCCCAACGGCGACTTCAAGGCAGCGCTGCGACCGTCGACTTCAAGGCAACTAACCTTAACCCTAACCATTGCCTAATCCTAGTGCCTTCCAGGTAGCGCTGCCTTGAGGGGGACGTTGGGGGCTTAAAACACCAAACACCCGTGTGAGCGGTCATGTGATACGTGTTGTCAGACGTGTTAATATGGACGGAGATTAGTTCTGCTACTGGAGCTAAAACTCTCTAGTGGACAGATCTTTTTTTTTTGTCTCAAAACGGCGCTTACAAAAATGAAAAAGTAGTAGTGTTGATGTAGCCTGAGTGGCGCAAAACGTCAGCCAGCAGGCCTTCAAACTGGGAGTAGTTGTAAATTTGGGATTCCCACAAAAAGGTTTATGTGGAAAATATAGATCCGGATAACTCAACGCTTTTCTGTATCTTTCTAGAGCTTCTTGTTAAACACCTAAATTAATTTGATTTAAATCATCCTTAGAGTAAGTTGTGTATAAGAGTCGGTGGGCGGGCTTAACATAATGACGGCAGAGTTGCGACGGTTCCGTGTGAATTCCCTGAAAACAAAGAAGATGGCTGCTGCTGCTGGCGAACCGCGGTCTTTGGAATCAGCTTTGGCCGAGACTCTGGAAGACTTGGAGTTAAGCTTTTGTTTGAGAACTAGCATTGCTCTGATTGGTTGTAGTGCTATCCTATTGCGTGCAGAGGGAATTTGAAAGACAACCGTTTATCCCGCCCCTCGGATTGAGCCCTGCCAACGGTGAGTTCCCAGACCCAACATCTGGATGTGGGTCTGGCTTGTCAGGCTAGATTCATGTATCATGACAGAAGAATATTAGAAACGTTGCTATTGAATGTACAAGTCAGATCAGTCAAAATGTCACAGGAGTAACACAGAAGTCCTCGAAAAAGAAACAAGAAGAAAGAACATGGGACATTTTAAATTTAGTAATATAAACATTTGGTGCGTCCAGTAGTTTCAGCCGCAGCAGATACACACATGCATTCAGGGAAGTTCACAGAGTCCACTTGAAATGCAGATTATGGGCTGTTGCCACGGTAGATTAGCATTTCAATGCTCTGCTCTCTGTTTCTTCTGTGGTTTGTGGCTTGAAGTCGACGCAGCTTGGCATATGGCTGCGCTTGCCAGAGTTTCCGATCTGCCCTGAGGTTTTAACGAACAGATGTATGACACGCCAGCTCTGTTATCAGCCGACCACATGACGGACTAAAATGATAGGTTGCAGTTTGATGACACTTTTGGAAAGATGTGGCATTTATTTAACTTAAAAACACTTAAACAGATCTGTGAAATTCCCCTTAATACTTATCTTGTTGCACCTTTTTTCCAATTCAGAACACAAAACAAAATAAGAGTTTAATCGCAAAACGTAATGTCCAATATAAGTTTTTCTCAGTCATATTTTTTTTGGGAATTGTCAGGAGCCAAAATCGAACTTGCGACCAAAATTTCATTAATTGCACGGCCCCAACAGACGTGTTGACACACCAGCTCCATTATCAGCCGACCACTTGACAGTAGGGCTGGGCAATAATTCAATAATGAGAATGTATCGTCTTTCAATGGAATCGTATTGCAATGAAGTCATATATTGAGATATCGTGATATACAATTACGATGTCTAAATTGATAATAACAAGCATGTACTAACTACATTTTCTCAGAAAATCTGTTTTGAGGGAATATCATTTGAAGAATTGCAGATTTGTTTTAACATCACACTATTTTTGTGCACGCAAAATATTCATGTTTTCTCTATAATTTCACTTGAAACTGTTCACCACATTATTGATGATTGATGATTGTCTAAAATCTCCATTGTAAAAAATATTTTGTGAAAGCACCAATTGTCAACCCTACAATATCGTCGCAATATCGACATCGATGTACTATATTTGGACAAGAATATTGTGATATAGTATCTGATTTTCTCCATGTCGCCCGGCTCTACTTGACGGACTAAATAGATTGGTTGCAGTTTGATGACAGTTGTGTAAAAAAAAATGCAGCTGCCTCTATGACTGCTTTGCATCTAGAGCTGCAAAAATAATTGATTAATTGATTAGTTGTCAACTGTTAAGTTACTCGCCAACTATTTTGACATTTTATAGACCAAACAATAGGGCTGCACAATTAATCGCAATTTTATCGAAATCGCAATATGGACTAGTGCAATATCCAAATCGCAGAGGGGCGCAATATTTGTTAAAGGCTAAATATGTTGTCAAACCATTCTGAGTGAAGTATTGTGGTGCTGCAGAGACATCCCGGCCTACAAATTCTATCCTACAGACTACAGGAAAACATCTTTGTTTGGTACAGATCCTCGCAAAAATCACACTATAATCATTTTATTTTTGTAATATTTAACATTAGTCAATGAAAATGAGAATAATGATACAAAAACGATCATTCCCTTCAATATCGTGAATCATATCGCAATCGCAATATCAGTCAAAATAATCGCAATTAGATATTTTCCTCATATCGTGCAGCCCTACCAAACAACTAGTCAATTAATCGAGGAAATAATCAACTAATATAATAATAGTTAGTTGCAGCCCTACTCTTAAGCCGCCTACACATGATAAGCGATTTGCAGGTATTCGTCATCAAGGGTGGCAGGGAAGCTATTTCCCATTGCTAGGTAACGACACGCTGTTATTTCATTGGTTGCGCTTTCGAAAGGTCAGCGGCAACTAGGGCGCAAAGCGGCAATTTCCGAGCGGTGCGCGACGCCAAGGGTAGCGTAGCGCAGCGTCTCCCCCCCCCCCCCTCCCCGTAAGAAATCAATGGAACGGCCGGTGCAAAGCGGTTTTGCCGCCTATCACGTGTAGGCGGCTTTAGGTTAGACTAAACGTTGTACGAAAGCACCAAAAGTCGTTGTGATACAGGCTTCTGAACAGAAATCCTACGATGTGAGAGCGGAGCAGCAGTTTGTTGTTGAGTCTTACTTTTCTTCTTCTGTCTTCCTGTAGTCATCCTAAGAATTTCCTGTCACAAGCTGGAATGTGTTTAGATCTATTTTTGTTTGTATGCGGGGGTTATTTTTATCTTCTTATATCTTGTCTTTATCAAACATCTGGAGACGTTTTGTAGTTCTGCTCACACTCCAGGAGAGAGCAAAGGTGGACGGCTACACCCCAAAAAAGGATGACTTCAACATTCAGACTTATTTAAGTTGGCACATCCTGACTGTACACATTCAGACCCTTTTTAAAACCAGAAAAGCTGGTGATGATACTGACTGTTTAATTCCTATATTACTGCCTAAAATGTTGCCATTTACTGTAAAGCTTTTTTACTGCTTAACTTGTATGTTTCTATATAGTGCTGACTGAAAATAGAAACAAATGATTTGATCAGTCACTGTTTAGACGTAAACTCTCTGTACACTGTCACTGAGTTTATGAATATTGATGTATTTTGTATAAAAAAGGGGCATTCAAAGTATTAAAAACAAAAACTCGCCCTCAGATACGCAGACGGGAAGGTAACAATGAGAGGCGTCTTAGAAAAAGAGCTGAAACTGTCAGTCGATCAGTCGTTTTAGCTGATTTAATCGACGATTGATTGTTCATTTAAGCCAATTTTAAGGCAAACTCTCACCTGTGAGGATTTGCTGCTGTGCTATCGTTGCAAACCGATTTTCTTTGGGGTTTGTATTGTTGGGCAGACAAACCAAGAACTGGAGTTGCGAATCGATTCATCGGTTTGAGTCATATTTTTTTTATAAGGGAAAAATCAAGGGGGAAGGGGAAATCCTCTGATTCCTGCTTGTTAAATGGGAACATTTTCTAGTTTGACGTTGAACTACGTGTCTGTTTCTGTCATTCCAGACAGTTGAAGAAGCTGAGCGAGGACAGCCTCACCAAGCAGCCGGAGGAAGTCTTCGACGTCCTGGAGAAGCTGGGCGAAGGGTGAGTCATTTCAGATGACGGGCGACCGCCTGCATGTACGCATTTCTATCAGTTTGTCTGTAGATACAGCGCTCAGCGTTTAGTGAATGCTGAAGTTGACCAAAAAGAGGAATAAAAAATCATCTTTTGGAAATTGATCTTAATGCCATTAAAAAAAAAAAAATGAGGGAAAACCCAACCTTTAAGGACACAATTTTTTTTGTGAATGAATAATGTATCGTAAATAAATGCTGTTCCTTAAAATATAGGGGGCATAAGTCAGTACACCCCTATATTAAATTCCCATAGAGGCAGGTAGATTTTTATTTTTAATGGCCAGTTATTTCATGGATCCAGGATACTATGCATCCTGATAAAGTTCCCTTGGCCTTTGGAATTAAAATAGCCCCACATCATCACATACCCTTCACCATACCTAGAGATTGGCATGGTTTTATGTCGGTTAGCCTAACAGCTGGTTTGATTTGCATTGAGAGATGATCTTATGGAAAGTACCCCATGCCAATCTCTAGGTATGGTGAAGGGTATGTGATGATGTGGGGCTATTTTAATTTCAAAGGCCAAGGGAACTTTATTATTCCTCTTTTTAGTGAACTTTAGCATGGGTGTATTCACTTCTGCTGAGCACTGTAAGTGGGATCTCTTTCCCTCTCTGTCTTGTTTCTTCTCTCTCTTTGTTTGCCCTACAGCCCCTCCCTTCTTTGTTGCTCATCAACATAAACATTGCCTCTTCATATCCTGTTTCTCAACGCACTTCCTGTTCAGAGCGACTGATTGACTGTGTGTGAGTGTGGGTGTGTTGGTGTGTGTCACGGCTGATGCTGTCATTTTTCAGCAACCAGTAGCACTATTGACCCTCCGGTGGATGTAACTCGTACTCTGTGTGTGGTTTTCTTTGTGCAGCATAAGCCAATCATCAGCCAGTCTGAGGCTTAACATTCACACCAGTTATGCATGTTTAAAGTTGTTTGACTGGAATCCTTTTAGTTTCATTTGGGAGGGTGAGAATAAACTCAAAATTGCGTGAGAGAATAATCCAGAGAAGCTGCAGGTGACGATGACAAAAGATGTTGGCAACTGATAGACGGTAGTTCCTCATGCTTAAAATGCCTCGCATAACATGCAGGAGTGCAGCAAAACAAACGGAGGACAAACCTCAGCGTCGACTGGTTTAGTTTGTCTTGTCATAGTGTTGTAAAACGATATAAGACGACTATTTCTGGAAAACTAGTTTTTGAAGATACCAAAACACTTGCAGACGAGTCCTGCAGGGAGGAAGTCCTCATCCTTGAAGTCTTTTCTCTTGTAAAAATGACCCATGATGAAATACTTCCATTACAGCAGAATGTAAAACCCACATTTGTGTAGCTTGTCTAGTCAGAAGGATTTTCTCTGGCTGTTTTGTAGGGATGCACCGATCGAATACTGAAATCAGATATCAGGACAACCAAATAGCTGGAACGAGTATCACAGGACAGCAAATGTAACATTTAACAGTTGTAGAAGCCTCGGTGCGTAGTGTAAGGTTCGGTGATTGATTGGGGCTGCTTTTAAATTGAAATTAAAGACGATACAGAATTTATAGAATTGCGAGTCTCAGGGTCAGAAATTAACCCTTGTCAAGCGCCAAACGCACCGCAGCTACTTTCTTCTGTTCCTCTGCCGTCTGCACGTCGGAGCTTCACGGCTGCGGGCTGACACGCGCACACACACACACACACACACACACACACACACACACACTGACGTAAACACACCCACCGGCACGTCAGCCACCACATCACTTCTGTTTACTGATAGCTACAGTTGTGCTCATAAGTTTATGAACCCATTCTAAGGTTTACTAAAAAGAGGAATAAAAAAATCATCTTTTGGAAATTGATCTTAATGCCTTAATTAAAAAAAAAAAATTAGGAAAAATCCAACCTTTTAAAGACACCAATTTTCTTTGTGAATGAATAATGTATCGTAAATAAATAAATGTTCTTCCTTAAAATACAGGGGGCATAAGTAAGTACACCCCTATGTTAAATTCCCATAGAGTCAGGCAGATTTTTATTTTTAAAGGCCAGTTATTTCATGGATCCAGGATACTATGCATCCTGATAAAGTTCCCTTGGCCTTTGGAATTAAAATAGCCCCACATCATCACATACCCTTCACCATACCTAGAGATTGGCATGGGGTACTTTCCAGGGTGGGAAATTAACTTTTGGCTGGTGGATGCCCAATTTTACCAGCCACTTATATTTTTTACCAGCCACTTTTTCCGGAATTCAAATTTATTAAAGAAAGTGCACTAGCATATTTTGAATTGCTTCAATACATAATTTTTTTATTATTAATACATATTTTTTTTAATATAGGCAAATAAAAAGTGATGTGAAAAAAAGCCTGCGAGACCATGGTAAAATTGTGTTTGGTCATATTCTACAGTAATTGTAGGCCTACATGTTTAATGAACAAAAACAATATTGACTCATCTCTCAGTAACACAGCATTAAACAGTCTCTCCAGGATTTTGCGGCCTTTTTTTGAGATTGTTGCGGCCCAAAATGCCTGATTTTGCGGCAGCTTTTGTAAAAAATTGCAATAAAAGTTGCGATGTCTTTTGTATTTTTGTTGCAATGAAGTTGCGAGAGACAGTGAAAGTTGCTTTTTTGTATAAATAACAATTACTCTGGGCTGAGTTTTCCGGTTCAACCTTACCAAAAAGGCTCAGGATGCTGCAAACGTTGGTATAATATGAAAATGGCTGGTGGATTTAAGACGAAAAATAATAATTTATTGAATGAATCAAATTTGAACATTTTTGTCAGTTGCTTGTTGATCTTTACATTGTTAGTTAATTTCCTATCCTGGGCTGGGACACATATTCATACGGTTTGATAAAGTACTTATTGGACTTTAACTTATCTTTGCACTTACAATAACAACTGTAGCTGTCCTCAATTTAGGTCATTGTGTACGTCTCATCTCCGTTTTTTCCTGCATCCACCATGTGTGGGTGTGGGTGTGTGTGGGTGTGGGTGGGTGTGGGGGTGTAGGTGTGTGTGTAACTGAGCAGCAGAGAGCCGACAGGATTAAAACAGCAGCAGCTTTCAGCTACTGAAAAATAGTTACAGCGTACATTGATGTTTAATACAGGTTGGCAGGACGGTCTGATATGTTTTGCACGGTCTTTCGCTGTACGTTTTGTCAATGCACCACTTGTTTGAAAAGTAGGCTACCTTCTTCTTTTCTTTACTTCGCCCTCAACAGTTTGTACATTCACAGCTAATGCTGACTCCGCGGCGGGCGTCTTAACACTGGGGATATGTCGCCACATGTTTTTAACCGATAATATACGTTTCGTCTGTACCTCAGCTCAGCTACATGGTGTCACGGACTAGCGCTGAAAACTACTTGCCTAAAGTCTGGAGTTGACGGAAATATGCGTGGTCAAAGCCCCGGCTGTGAACGGTTTTTATTTCCTATAAGTTCTTCACAATGAAAGTCCTCCGTTATTTTGGTATTTGAATGTTTTTATTATGAAGCAGCAAAATCCGGAAATGTTGGGCATTCATTAGCAGTAATGTAACGCGACTCCTATTAGCATTGTGCATTGTTGCTTAGCAACAGCATTCTTTGACAAAAGCTGTCCAATCCGTTACAAGAAATGTTTTACAATCCACCCCCCACTGTGGCTGGTATACAAGGCAAAGTCACCTGTCACTTTGAAAAAGTACCCACCATTGGCTGGTTGCGAGTGCTAATTTCCCACCCTGGTACTTTCCATAAGATCATCTCTCAATGCAAATCAAGCCAGCTATTAGGATAACTGAAATAAAAAAAATTGCCAATCTCTAGGTATGGTGAAGGGTATGTGATGATGTGGGGCTATTTCAATTCCAAAGGCCAAGGGAACTTTATCAGGATGCATAGTATCCTGGATCCATGAACTTACTGGCCTTTAAAAATAAAAATCTGCCTGCCTCTATGGGAATTTAACATAGGGGTGTACTTACTTATGCCTCCTGTATTTTAAGGAAGAACATTTATTTATTTACGATACATTATTCATTCACAAAGAAAATTCAGTGTCCTTAAAGGTTGGATTTTTCCAATTTTTTTAATTAAGGTATTAAGATCAATTTCCAAAAGATGATTTTTTTTTTTTATTCCTCTTTTTAGTCAACTTTAGCATGGGTTCATAAACTTATGAGCACAACTGTAGCTAAGGCTAATTATTTAGCCAGTGTGTGTTAATTTTTGGCAGGAGTCACCCAGCCTTTCCAAAGAGAGCATAATGAAAACGAAGGATAAACCAGTAATACTTAACCAGGGGCGTGACTCTTCACTGGTCTCCCGATTCCATTGGATTACGGATTTTCCTCTCAACCAATCAAATCGATTCGATAGCACGATGCGTCACGATACGGCACCTCCTCAATGTTATTATATTTTGCTACACATGGTTTTCACCGATAAAATCAAGCATTCAGATATGCAGTATATGACCCCCCCCCCCCCCTTTTTTTTGTATCTGCTCTTAAAAAAGACACTTCCTGAATCTAGCGGAGTCTGAACACAACAGACAAAAGGCAAAAAAACAAACAAAAAAAACAGCAGAGCAACAGTAAGGTATAATTGATTATGGTCTGTCACTGCATCGATGCAGAATCTTCCACGTCTGCACCACGATGCAATGATTTATTTGAATACCACTAGACTTATCAAAGCCAGAAAGTGTTGTGTTTTATGTTACAAAAAAAATTGCAATTTAATATGTTGGCCGGTAAAACTGTGCTTGGCAAATGGATGTCTTTCATCTACCCGCCGACTTGGCCGGTGAGTACAAAAAGTTAATTTCAGACACTGGAGATTCAAGTGCTTACAAATGCTGCCTGCAGAAAACACTCAACAGATTTTAGTTGCTTGTAGACTAGTCTATATCCACGAAATTTCATCCACAGGATTGCTCCGATGCCGCCGGAAATTCCGTCCCTGTTCTAAACTCCGGTGGATTTCTGAGGACAATGGTTAACTGCTCCTCAGATCTCTGCAGGGTAAATCCAGACAGCTAGCTAGACTATCTGTCCAATCTCAGTTTTCTGTTGCACGACTAAATCAACTTTTGAACGGACACACGTCCCAGCAAAACAAGTTCCTTCCCGAGGTTATTTTGCAGCGGCACCGTTGCTCCGTCCAGGCGCCCGAGACGATTGTGATTGGTTTAAAGAAATGCCAATAAACCAGAGCACGTTTCTCTCCCATCCCGGAATGCTGTGTGGACTAGCCAGACCCTCCTCCGCAGCACTGTGGAGGAAGGTCTGGCAATGCGAGACTACTAATAGACTGACTTGTGCTCACTGACTGTCTGAGGAACGTCATTCACCGGTAACGTGTGAAACCCTTTCGTCTGTGTGTCTCTGCAGGTCGTATGGCTGTGTGTTTAAAGCCCATTATAAAGAGACGGGCGAGATCGTAGCCATCAAACAAGTTCCCGTGGAATCTGATCTTCAGGAGATCATCAAGGAGATATCCATCATGCAGCAGTGTAACAGGTACTTGTTGGTTCATGTGGACACAGACGTGTTTCTGATTTCACTGGCGTGACAGTTTTTCCAGTTTTGTGAGTTCTCCCACTCGTCTTTTGCAGAGGTGGGCTACATCCGTTTCAATGTAGATTACCTTTAAACTTGATGAAACATTCACAAATCGGTTATGCTATAAGAGAGCCGTGGATTCTTGTTATTTTAGTTTAAATGATATGATTACTAAACACTTAGCTGGCAGGGGCTGTTGTCCGAAATGACTTACAATAAGTCACACATAATAACACGTCTTCAACCTTCATGGAAACAAGAATCAGACATCAAACAAACATTGTGGGGTTTCCCAGCACCTATCATCTTCACTCCTCCAGACCAAATGACTGTTGTTGATGTCACAAAAAAGTTTAGGGGAAACACTGCAACTGTTTGTCTTTTGTCTAATGCTAATGTACCAAGAAAACACAGTTATTTATGAGAAAAAAATAAATGTAGATTACGCCCTAGGCAGTTTTAAACATTACACATTTTATATATCGCTTTTTAACTGACTCACGATTGCATCCTCACAGCCCTGGTATTTATGTAGCACCTCAGACTGCTAAACAAAAGACATGGAAATCTCACTTTTTACAATATGGGACCTTTTTAAACAGTTAATGAAATTTGACCACAGTCTTGTTCATTACGACATACTTCTCCGTATCATCCTGAGTTTAATCTCTCTGTGTTCAGTCCTCACGTCGTGCGCTACTACGGCAGCTACTTCAAAAACAGTGACCTGTGGATCGTTATGGAATATTGTGGAGCCGGATCAGTTTCCGATATCATCCGAATACGCAACAAGACGGTAATGTGACACACACACACACACACACACACACACACACACACACACACACACACACACACACACACACACACACACACACACACACACACACACACACACACACACAGATACATAGTCTGTAGAGAACATGTGTGTGAGTGTCTGCACACTAGTGTGTTTATTAGAGTTGTTCTGATACCTATTAGTATTACTATGCATCTAATCGATCCAATACTACGTAATTTAGCCCAGAAGAAAATTTTACAGTAGTTTATTTATGTCCTTTTTCAGTTATGACTGACTGCCAAACTAGCTAATAAATGGCATTCATTCTGTGTGTGTGTCTGTGTGTGTTGTGTGTCTTTAGATAACAGAAGAGGAGATCGCCACCATCCTGCAGTCCACTCTGAAGGGTCTGGAGTATCTTCACTTTATGAGGAAAATCCACAGAGACATCAAAGCGGGAAACATCCTGCTGAACTCAGAGGGCCAGGCCAAACTGGCCGACTTCGGAGTTGCTGGACAACTCACAGTGAGAGAAAAATTACAAATTCAACAAATAATTAAATGTATATTTACTGTAGTCTGAACCGGGCTTCAGGAAGTTCGGCGTGAAGCGCCTGGTGCAGGTGCGTTTAGGGCGTGTACGAATCCACTTTTGGTAGTTTTAATGGCGGAAAAAAGGGTCCATGCGCCAGGCGTATGGTTCAAAAAGGTTGTAGTTAGTGTCTAAATTAATTCATAGGTGTGTTTTGGGCGTAACATGCAATGAACCAATCAGACTGTCATCTCCCATTCCCTTTAAAAGCCAGGCGCGTTTGTACCTCGGCACATTGCTATTATGACGGCGGATTTGCTGCTTAATATTTTTTATTTGTAATCTTTTGCATGTTTGTGTGCTGCTGCGCTTGTGTGTGTGTGTGTGTGTGTGTCTGTGTGTGTGTCTGTGTGTGTGTGTGTGTGTGTGAAACAATCATAGTGTGCGCGCGCTGTGCACGAGCCTAGGCCCATTTTACAAATTTGCTGTTAAAATAACAATGAAATGCTACGTTATTGACTTTAGACCAGTTTTTGTTGGTCAATGGAGTGATCACTTCCCGCTGCCTCAAGATAGCAATACGCCCAGAATGCACCTGAATACACCTCCCTGTAAGACCAGCACGCCCATGGGCGCACAGATGGGCGCAGGTGCATTTGCTATTTCAACGACGCGGACAACTGCGTCGGTCTTAAACTAGCAAAGACACTTGCGTCGGGCTTTGCGCTGCGCTGTGCCGGGTGCAAGATAGGGCCCCAACTATCTATAACATCCAGCTCGGATTTGACGATCTCTCTCCCTCTTCCTCAGGACACCATGGCGAAGAGAAACACGGTCATCGGCACGCCGTTCTGGATGGCTCCAGAGGTCATACAGGAGATCGGGTACAACTGCGTGGCTGACATCTGGTCTCTGGGAATAACGGCTATTGAGATGGCCGAGGGGAAGCCGCCCTACGCCGACATACATCCCATGAGGGTGAGAGAGTCTGTTCAGCATCTTTGTGTATTGGACGAAAGAGTTTGTAATCGGGGTTGTAAAGAGAAAGTGTGTGTATTTGTGCGTGGAGAGATGTTAGAGGTAGAACTGTAACAATTCCAAATTTTGCTGTACAATTAATTGTCTAAGAAATAAGTGTGATTAACCATATATTTGTCCTTTTCTGTCAAATAATATCAAAAAAAAATAAATAAAAAAAAATAATAAAAAAAAAAAATATATATATATATATATATATATATATTTATTTATTAAGTTTTAAATTAATCCCAGGATACATTTTTGGGTTATATGACTGTTATGTGACCCAGATAATGTAATAACAAAAATACACAGCCTATGAACTAAACCATGCCTCTTTATTATCATATAAGTAATGATGTGGTGATGGTTATTTAAACATTGTGTTGTCTTCTCGTCCACCAGGAATTTGTTGTCCTTCCGTGTCATAATTGTGTCAATAATTGTCATAATTTTGAATTTGTTTTGGCACTTTTTTTAAATTCATGGTCAATAAACCTAATTTATATGACATTATACCTAATGTTTTAGTAAAAAGATAGCAGAAATTATGAATTGTTTTGACTAATAGTTGAGATCAGAGGATGTTGGGTGAATCACAGACTGGTATCTGTCAAAGTTTAGTCAGGATATGTTTTGAAACCATTTCAACTTTTCTTTCAAATGCTATAAAATTGAATAAAAAACCCCAAATTCAATGAAAGTAATCCTCAATTGTACCTGCGAAGAACCCTGACAACGTGCATGCATCCATGTTATTTTGGGTAATTTGGTTTTAAGAAACTCATATTTCTGATGTAAAAAAAACTTTTAAAAACGGGTCAAATTTGACCCAAGGAGCTCAGTGGGTAGAGCAGGCGCACATACACTGAGAGGTTTATGCCTCGACGCAGAGGTCCAGGGTTCCAATCCGACCTGTGACGATTTCCTGCGTGTCTTCCCCCTCTCTCTCCCCTTTCTCACCTAGCTGTCCTATCAAATGAAGGCAGAAAAGCCCAAAAAATAATCCATTAAAAAAAACAATTGACCTGACGACAACACAAGGGTTAACAGCTACAGACCAGGATGTTTGGAGTTGCAACAAGTGACCGCTGCCGCTAGCATAACTGTTAGCTCATGAATCCGACCAGTAATTACTTACATAATTACAATTTAGTATATCTAAACGAAATTAACAGTTACCATCAACAGTTACACCCCTTAGGACTTTAGCTAACGTTAGCAATTAATTGCGGTTGAACAAAGAAACCGCAATTACGTAAAATAATTGACAATTATGTAATCATTGTTACAGGCCTACTTAGAGGGTTGACTTCTTTCATGAAGGAAGAATTGTTGTTGAGTGTTTCTCTGCGTTAGGGCTGTCCCCTTTTAGTCAATTAATCTGTCGTTTTGGTCTTAGAATAGAATGGAATGCCTTTTATTGTCACTATACACATGTACGATGACATTAAAAGCAACTCATTTGCCAACATGTACGTAAAATAATATCACAAATAATAAAATAAGTAGTGCAAAAAAAGGGGGGTAAGGTGCACAGTTCTGAGACACTATATACATATTAAAAAAAAAAAAAAAAAAAACGGTTTTATATACAGTGTGATAAGCAGTGTGGGTTATTACACATTATTTGAATATTGCCCAATAGTGATGATCATATTCAATGAGTAATAGATATTGGACAATGAGAGTAATGATATTGCACAGTATACATATATTGCACAGTAATGAAATTGCACAGTATTATCAATATTTTCAATAGTATTAAATATTGTACAGTAGGTGGGTAGAAAAAATAAAGTCTTAGTCGACTAAGATTTCTGCTCTCCTTCGTCCGTACTGAATGATTATATTTCCTCCTCCAGGCCATCTTCATGATTCCAACCAACCCTCCGCCAACGTTCAAGAACCCAGACCTGTGGTCTCCGTCGTTTCGAGAATTTGTCAGCCAGTGTTTGGTGAAAAACCCCGAAAACAGGGCGACGGCCACACAGCTGTTACAGGTAACGCCATATACGACTCCTACTGCTGTAGATGAGGTATTTGTAAGTCAGTGTCAACCCTGAAAGACAAGACACACGAGTACATGAGTAACAATCTGCAGTAGATGTGTTAATCAGGGAAGACAGGTATAGGTGTATAAGCTTGTACAGGGAATATATGATGTAACAGTTGAGCCTATCTTTCCGTTTTGGAGCAATAGGTATGAGACACGAGGGAATTCTTTAAAATGTTACCCTAGAACATGCCTGTCTGAAAAGAGAGAGAATTTTTGGAAAGAGCTTCCAGAAGAAGTTGTGCGTTCACCTTCAGTTAATTCGTTTAAGAATAGGTTGGATGCATTTTGCCTGTCAAAAGGTGTAATGTATACTTATGAAGCTTGTCAGTAATTCATGTAACTTATTTATGAATTGTTAGAAAATTTCAATCATGAAATTAATGGGTTTTATGATATATATATATATATATATATATATATATATATATATATATATATATTTGTTTTGTGTTGCTTGAGTCTGGAATAGAGGATTTTATATCCTGTGCCAGAAATGTTTTCAATACATTTCAGTAAATTGTACCCATAGTAATCTTAATGTGTTTATAATAACACTAGGTATAGAAATAGCTAGAGCATTATCTTAATTAGTCAAACTGGATTTTCACTGTCGTTCGGAACTATTAAATTAGGTTTTAGCTGCTTGTTTGTGTGCTAGAAAGGAAACAGAAAATGTGTACACACTCTTCACACTCTTCTCGTTAATTTAACCTTTCTCTGTCACTCTCTCTCATTCTTTGTCTCTTTCTCCTCCAGCATCCGTTCATCAAGTCGGCCAAGCCCAACTCCGTCCTCCGGGCGATGATCACGGACGCCATGGAGATCAAACTGAAGAGCCAGGAGGAGGAACAGAGAGAGCAGGACGCAGAAGACGACGAGAACTCGGTAAAGACGGGCACAATCACAAAATACGAAGAAAAGTAGTCACATAGAGAACCTGTCATCTGCTGTAGTCGAGGACTGAAGTTGAATCAATGAAACAACAAATTGCAAAATGTAAAGTAATATAAAGATCAGAAAATAAATGACATGACTCTACATATGAAAAGATAGACACGTGTAGCTGACAATGAAACAGAAACGAAATGGTCACAAACAAATATCAGCAAAAAGACGATAACAAAAGAAACCTCAGTAACTAACATATCGTCGCTGTCGGGCAGAAACCTTATATGTCCATATTTCGTCTTATAGTTTTTTTTTCATAAATCGAGGCTATTGGTCACCCTTTACCGTCTGTGGGTTTTACAAACATTTAAAGAGTGGCAAGGCGATTTCGTCTAACTTCGTCTAAGGTGAATAGCTCAATAAAACATTTTCAAATTAGCCTTTTTTCTTTGCCGGAGAAAACCCAAGAATATACCGCAAACCCAGACGTACTGAAGGAAAATGAAAATTGAGCAGAAGTACGTAGGAGGGCGGAGCCAGGCAAGGGTTTTATATTCCAGGCAGAAGAAGCTCTATAAAGAACTGACGTTTCTCAGTTTGTTCGTGGACACGATGCCTTCAGAGAACCAGATTCTCACTTGCCGTGTGTTAATAAAGTTTTACTCTGTGTGTGTGTGTGTGTGTGTGTGTGTGTGTGTGTGTGTGTCTGTTTCAGGATGAGGATGAGGTGGACCAGGGGACTATGGTGCGGGCAGGAGCGGGCGACTCAGGAACCATCAGGGCCGCCGGCTCATTAGCCAGTTCGCTCGGCGGCACGGCTCGGACGATGATCTCACACGAGGACACGGGAACCATGCAGTCGCAGCTCGGCACCATGGTCATCAACTCTGAGGACGAGGAAGAAGCTGGAACTATGAAAAGTAAGACCCTTTAAGCTCTAATGTAATCAGAGCTGCAGAGATTAATCGATTAGTTGTCAACAAGTAAATGAATCGGCAGCTATTTTTTTTTTAATCGGTAATCAAGAGCAGTAATCAATCTTAAACGTGAGTATTTTCTAGTCTCTTCTCTCCTCTGTGACAGTAAACTGAATATCTTTGAGTTGTGGACAAAAACAAGACATTTGAGGACGTCACCTTGGGCTTCTGGGAAACACTGATCCACAGTTCTTTTAACAATTTACCGACAATTCATAGACCAGACAACTGATCGATTTAGTCCAGAGAATAATGGACAGATTAATCGACAATGAGCCCTAAACGTAGCGTGTCAGTCTCAAATGCATTCCCTGCAGATGTTTACAGGTGTAATGCTTGAATATAGGTCATCACGTCTGACAAAGATGATGAGGAATTGGCTCCCAGTTGACTGAAGAAATTGTAAGAGGAACCAACCGATGAGGAACATGCTGCGCTGTTTTAGAACAATAGTGCGGACACAGTGGCTCTCTTTATAGACCGTAAATCTTTGTTCAAAAAAACAAGGGCTGAAAATGGAAACTTCTTATGTCTCTGGCAAGGGTGTGATAGTTTTGAGAGATTTTTTTGAAATTAGTTTTTATAATTTTTTTTTAGTTCACTTTTGGATTTCATGTTAGTTTTCTGTGTGTTTGCTAATTTTAGTTTAATTTCAGTTTTTCAGAAAGGTTTATTTTTTTATACATTTAGTTTTTAAAGTAGTTTTAGTAGGGCTGGGTACCAAATGTAATACTTTTCAGGCACCGACTGTATTGCCTCTTAAGTATCGAGTATCGAAAAATGCCTCGTCATTCAAAACCCAATTTCAATACCTTTTTTAGGAGTAAATCTCATAAGCGTCAGTGAGCCAATCAGCACGCAGAGACGGGGCTCACATAGTAGGAGCTGAAAAATACATAAAAAGATTTGTGGCGTAATGTAAAATGTAGTTTGTTTTTGTTTTATAAAATTGGTATCGGAAAAAGTATCGTTCAGGAACCGATATCAAAGTCACTGTATTGGTACCGGTATCGAATATTTTTGAATGATACCCAGCCCTAATTTTTTGTAGTTTGTTTTTGTCAGGGCCAGGTGTAACGTCTCAGAAGTATGTAGCTACAAAATCTAGGGCTGCACAATTAATCGTAATTTTATCAAAATCGCAATATGGACTAGTGCAATATCGATCACAGAAGTCTTGTATCATCTGGACACGCCGACAGTGTTGTTGTCATTACTTAGAATTCCTCATGGGGGCGACAGAAACTACGCACTATAGTTTTAAGCAATGTTTGGGCATGTAAACTACCACATTTTAAATACTGCACTATAGCTTTAATAGCTTTAAAAAAGCAATTACAGCACACAGCGCCTTCTCATGTCAAGTCCATTCCGTTTCTGTGGTTCAATGTCACATTGAGAGTTGACGGATTTTCACGCTGTCTCCTTTTTATCGGTAGTGAAATATTATAGCTAATAAACAAAAACATGTATTCGTTTTTTTAACCTGGCAATATAGTGTCAGTTTAGTTTTTCTTAAAGGTTTTAGTTGTATTCTTTATTAGTATACTAGTTTTAGTTTGCTATTATAACCCTGGTCTCATGTTTAATTCTTAATCGCCACCATTTACACACACACACACACACACACACACACACACACACACACACTCTGTGGAGTTTCTCTAGTAGTATCAGACATTTCACTGAACATGTGCTGTAGATGAAAACCAAGTTCAGTTAGTTTAAAGGATGTTTTTAATCAGAGTTTCAATTCTCTCTGGAATTAAATGTTTGGCCCTTCATTAGGATCCCCTATTTGTAAGTGCTAGTTATAAGCTGCAGCTGTAGTTTCTTTTTGTATCCACCAGAGGGCGCAGTGTGACCATCACACTGTGTGTGTGCGTGTGTGTGTGTGTGTGTGTGTGTGTGTGTGTGTGTGTGTGTGTGTGTGTGTGTGTGTGTGTGTGTGTGTGTGTGTGTTCGCTAAAGAGGGATGTTCTTTTTTTCCCCAAATGGGACTCAGGCTACATCCACACAACTGCATTTAAAGTGCTCATATTATGCTTTTGGCTTTTCCCCTTTCCTTTATTGTGTCCTATATCTTTTTTGTGCATGTTATAGGTTTACAAAGTGAAAAAGCCCAAAGTCCACCCCAAAGGGACTTACCATCTCCAACAGAAAACACTGTTCACAAACTGCTCCAAACAGCTCTATTGTAGTCCAGCCTTTACTTCAGAGACAAACGTGCGTCACTTTGTAACACACGTTATAATGCTCACCTAGCTGCTAGCATGGCACGCCCTCATACTCTGCTTCTGACCTTCTTACCGAGGTACTGCGCATGTGCGACTCCCAACAAAGATGGAACAGAAGTGAGATGCCTCACTCTGTAGCTAAAACAGAGAGCTGAACACACAGGGTGAAAAGAGGAGCTGCAGCAATATGTAGTACGACAAAAGTATGGTGTTTTCTGAAAATTAAACCATGTAAACCTATTCTGGTACAACCTCTAAATACAATTATGAACCTGAAAATGAGCATAATATGAGCACTTTAAGTTTTAGAATGCATTTCTTTTGCCATGTTTTACACCAACGAGGGTTGCTTCTTGCTTGTACAATTTACAGCACCAGTTCTCTGACAATCTCTTTCATATCCAATGTGTGTCTTTCGGTAAACTGACTGGATGCTCTCGCTGTTTCACTTCCTGCCCAGTTGTCTGAACGCCCCGCGGCTTGCGTGAAAGTAGACCTGCCGCGTGTCTTTAGCAGAGCGGAGAGCCGCTTCTGGGACGCGCCGTGACGCGGGTGCTGGGATATCAAGCATTGACTTGAATGGCCGCGTGAGCCAGC
Organism: Sander lucioperca; assembly: GCF_008315115.2. Taxonomy (NCBI): domain Eukaryota; kingdom Metazoa; phylum Chordata; class Actinopteri; order Perciformes; family Percidae; genus Sander; species Sander lucioperca. The sequence continues at coordinate 957,280 of NC_050178.1, forward strand.
TGTGGTCCTGAGGGCCCAAGTGAGGAACAACTTCTGTAAAAAAAAAAAAAACCGTATTTCAGGATCCCACTTTCCTTTTTCTGCTGTCATTTATCGAGGGATGTGTTAGTGTTGCTCGGAGTCTTGTTGCAGTGTGGGAGTCGTAAGCGTTGGATGCATTGAGTGCTTTTGGAAGGCCGTCTCAATAAGAGTTGGACTCTGTTCATCGACGCTGGCAGTCAGTGGGTGTGTTTTATGCGTTTGTTTTCATACACAGAGACTGAACCCCAACGAGACTCTACAGCACACACAGTTTGGATGTGTGTATATTTGCGTTTGCTCTGTGTGACTCCGGTAATGCTTTGTTGCTACTGTGGAAGTTTATGTCACGATATTAAACACCTACACCACAGAGAAGTGACATTTATGTTCAAGCCACGGGAGGCTTGTAGCATCAACAGGCAGGAGTTAGCAGCATTTGGATGGTGAGTTGGCTCGGTTCCCTCCCTGAAAACACTCAGAAGAGTCTGAATCAGGTTTATTGGGAAGAAGGTTTTCACTTAAAATGAATGTGCCGTGTTATTATGGCACTTAATAATAGAAAAGATAGATAAGAAGTTTTCACATGTTCTGACATTTTATAGACCAAACAACTAATCGATTTAATCGTGAAAATATTCAACAGATGAATCGACCAATGAAAATAATCCGTTAGTTGCAGCTCTACTTGAAACATGGCTGATACTAGGTAAAAAAATTTAAATAATCCGAGCATTTCTCATATTTGTAACATAATTGTCGTGAGTAAACATGCATGCTTAAATAGGATAGTGAGTGATAAGGATTTCAAGGTATTAATCACATTTTTTTTCTTTGATGTAGGGCTGGGCGATAAATCGATTTTATCGATTAACTCGAATGTGTAGTTAACGTCGATTTGTTTAAATGAAAATCGATCCACCTTAACATCCGCCGACGCTCCCCTCTGGGCTCCCGTAGCTCCGAACGGGCTCAGCCCTCACCCCGCACGTTTGCCATAGAGATACACAAACAACATGGCAGCGACAGGGACTAACATTAATTCTTTTCTTAACTAGTAGTTTCATTACTTAATTATCCGTAATCTCCGCCGAAATGACCGGCAGCTCGCGGTGCTGTGTCCCCGGCTGAGAGTCCCCTATTCTCGGATAACTGAACCACCAGGTACCGCTGACCTAAAGGACCACCATGCGGGGCACCAGAGGCGGTGTTGAGGAACTCTTTTGTGGCTCAACACATCTACTAAATGCTGCTGATACGACCGAGCTGTGATGGAGGTCTGTAGCGGCTTAAACAACTAGCGATCGCTGCTCTGTAGCACGGAGCTCCTCTTCGACGTTTGTTTCTACCGCTAGTTACTACGAAGGAGCTTGCTACAGGTATGCTACATTCAAGAGACCATGGGATGTTAATGTACGTTACTCAGCAACAGGTGGAAATAGGGGCAAGGTTGCGAAATAACGTTAAAATGATTTGAACTATTAGCGAGGAACGAGAAGTGAATTACCTGTATGTGTGAAAACAGCTTTATCTCACGCATCCGTTTGTTTGTTGTTGAATATATAGCCCATCAAAAAAAGGGAAAACACTCAAACCAATTTATATTTCCACAAAATTGGCATGAATAATCATAATGGTATACATGCCCTATGTGTGTGTGTGAGTCAAAACAAAATAAAGTTAAAACTTGTTTTGAACAATTTCTTTGTCATCTGCAGATTGATTTTAAGTAGGGGGAGAAAAAATCGATTTAAATCTTAAATCGGATTTTTTTGGAAAAAATCTGGGATTTTATTTTTAGGTCATATCGCCCAGCCCTACTTTGATGCAAGATGTTGTTGACACTTTTAACAATGTTAATGTCTAAATATAGAAACATCGTTATAGTCATTTATACCACAACATACAAACATGTATACATATTCCAGTATTATGTGCACATACAGGTGGCGTATCCATGGGTAAATCTTTAAATGTGTACATTTAGATGACAATTTGAGCGGGCTCACATTCTGTGACGGACACACAGAATACTAAAAACTATTAAAACAAATTCCTGAAGGCCTCTCTCCATTTCTCTCTTATTGATGGTTAGACGGCCAACGCAACTTGTTTTGTTTCCGGTTGGCAACCTCTACTTCTTCTACTCTGTTCACTGGCAGATTACAGTCATGCGCAGCCTATAGCGGCAAACTTCTAGCCGAGTTTATTCGCTCGAAAGCAGTTGATGGAAACGCAGCCAACTCCCATTTCTTTTTCTTTTTTTGAAACATTTCAAAAGTTTGCCTAATATTCGCTTGACAGTTGAATTGTAAAAACACAGCTAGTGACTACTAATAAATCTCTGACACACACACACACACACTGTGGTCAAGTTTGGGACACACACAGTCTCCTGTCTGATGTCCTACTATTAAGTTAGAATGGATCTCCACTGCTGGCAGTTCAAACCGCATTAACACAGGAACATTTAGAGTTTATAATTACCTTAGTATTTTGTGTGTGTGTGTGTGTGTGTGTGTGTGTGTGTGTGTGTGTCAGACTAATGACCACAGTCTGATGCTGAAGGGTGCCTTGAGGATCGAGATAAGCTATTAGATCAGGTATTGATCCTCCCTAATGGTCCTGGAAAATAAAAAGCCTTTTAATTTACGCTGATTAGCCACTGAGCCTCACTCCCTAGAAACCTCTCTGTCGCACTCCTCTGTCGTTGTCTTAGGAAAAAGGAAATTCCTTGTTTGCCAAGTACAGTTTACCTATAAGAGGATTGTATTCCCTGCATTTAACCCATCCGGACTATTTAGGAGCAGTAGGCAGCCGTATTCCAACAACCGGGGACTAAGTACCTTCCTCAAAGGCATTGGCCCGGAGTTACCTAGCATGCATGTCTTTTAGGGTGTGGGGAAAACCTGAGCACCCGGAGGAAAGCCACATAAACACGAAAGAGAACGTGCAAAACTCCCCACCGGGGTTGGAACCCAGCACCTGATGGATTTATTAAATGATAGATATTAGGGCTGCACGATATGAGGAAATATGTAATAACGTTGAATATTGCGATAAGTGTACTCAGTTCTGCTTTTCCGCTGCTTTCAGTATTCTGCTAACATACAACAAATGTCCATCATTCTTTTATTGAACAAATTGAAGGTTAAACTGAACACAAAAGGCACCACTAAAAAAAGTTTTCCTACTGATTCTCACATAAACACGGAGAGAACATGCAAACGCACACAGAAAGGCCTTCTCACCGGGGGTTCGAACCAAGGACCTTCTTGCTGTGAGGCAGGGTGGATTTATTAACCCTCAGAACCCGACCGCGTCGTAGACGACACAAAACGGCACCTCTGATTAATATTTAGATAATTTGATAATGGTTTAATGTAGAAACTTACAGATTTTTGCTGCTAAAAGCTAAGGAGTTAGCCACCACGGGGGTGTCTTTGTAGCCTTTACAGAAGGTTTTCTATCCAGCCTGGAAGTTGTGCCTCTTTTCAGAGTTGTTCAGCAATAGATCCAAACGCTTATATACAAGATTTATCCACTTGATGTCCATAATTTATCAATTTTCCGTCATTTTTGCCGCTAGCTCGATGCTAGCTGCCATTTTACAAAGAGAGTCAAAGAGTATGTGCAGTGGAAAGATGCATCACTCCACCGAATCCAAGCGAGAACAAAGGCTATAGAGTGAAAGATAGATCACTCCAGTTTATTACCGTTCTACAGAGAAGATTGTTTTGAGATTTGGCATATATTTGGGCCTTTTTTGAAGAAATGTAAATAGTTTGTCCTTTTACATGAGTTATAATGTTCATTATGTTTATTTTTGCACTGCGTGACTCCAAATATATAGGAGAACTGTTTCAGAACATTGCTGTGTGTGTGATTTCAATAAATATGACATTATTATTTGATTATTGGCATAAGTGAATGTCATGAGGGCAAAAGCGTCTGGACTTTTTTTGAAAAAATGTATGTATTTAGTCAACTGTATAAGTTATAATGTTTATTTTTTCACAGTTTGACTCCCAAGACATATGGGAACTGATTTAGGCAGGAGATTGGCTTTGCTTTTATTGATCTGTCTGTGATATCAATATATATCTGTGAGATTCATGTTCCGTTTTATTTATTTATTTGTCTTTAAGGTCATACAACCTATTTTTACATTCAAGTGACCTCACTGCAGCACAAATATTCTAATAGCCCAGTTTTTCCTGAAAAATGATGATGAGCTTTTTTAGAAAATAAAACCAGACGGACAATGAACTGTAAAAATGCCCTTAGTGCTGTTAGGGTTAAATGAGAAATATTAGGGGCTGCAGGACACGAGGAAAATATGCAATATGCGATAGCGTTGAATATCCAGATAACGATATTACTTGCGATAAATCAACAGATTTTAAAGTGTACTCAGTTCTGCCTTTCTGATAGTTTCAGTATTCTGCTAAAATGCAACAACTTGCTTGTTGACTTAAAAACACAAAAGGAAATCATTTCCAACATTCTTTTATTGAACAAATTGAACATTAAACTGAACGTAAAAGGCACCACTAAAAAAGTGGCAGTTACATTTTAAAGTGTAGTTTTCTACTCATTCTCTCTTTTTCTTTTACTAACTTAAAAAAAAATCTCTGAGTGTCTTTTGTGCTATGTCGCAGCCTTTCGCGATGTGCTTACTGCGCAAGTTGATTTCCCCTGATGACGATAAAAAAAAAAAAATCTTTATTGTGCAGCCCTAATAGATACAGTATGTATAAGGTAAGCCAGCCATCTAATGGTTCTAATCGTCTCGCTCTACATTATCCCTTACATCATTTAAAGGTGCTCTAAGCGATGTTGGGTGACGGCACTTCTTGTTGACGTTCGAAGTATTTTCAAACAAAACGAGGCTAGCTCGCCCCTCCCTCCTCCTCATCCCGTCCCCTCTCCCTCCCTTCCGTGCGCTAACCCCCCCCAACCCCCACCCCCAAATCCTTCTTGTCAGTTATTGACTGGAATGCTGGAAGACTGTTTATGTTGTGTAGTGCAGGTTAGTTTATTTTTGTTGGCGTTTGTGGAGCCCGGGGTGTCTACAGAGACAGCACTTTTTTACAGTGTGTTCAGGGGACAGGCAGCTAGCGGATAGTGAGGAGATGGTTGCTGTATGTAAAAACGAACAGTATCTGCTGTTAAGAGAATTCGACACAACATACTACACACACACACACACACACACACACACACACACAGTACATAGACTGTGTATCAATCTGCATGCTCATGTTGCATACAGAGACTGCCACTAGCCAACAGAATTGCACACTGCCCGTTGTAGAACACATCATAATAGTGGTCGTAATATGTGCAGTAAGGGTAAGCAGCCTTATCAACATGAAATCCTGTTAAAAGAAAGGCAAAAATATACATGTGTGTGATTTAGAGAAACAGCTTCACCTACCTTAAATGTCTCTAAAAGTCTTTATTAAGCCACTGTTGTGTAATCACATTGTAGAAGAGGCAGAGACACCGGTACGTACAGCAGGATTCACAACCAAGAGTTGTTTATTCAGTTACGCGAGAATAGATTTTGAAACTGAGCTGAAGGTGGAAAACAAATCTGGTGAAGATTTGTCAGACTGTTGTCACAGATCTTTTGACGGAGATCTCGTCTCTTTGCCGAGTCAGATAGATTTCATACTGTGACTCTTCCAGCAGCTGCTTTTCTTCAAATTGCAAGCCACGGTCTGATTTGATATGTCAAAAAGTAAATTTGATCTCTTTTGAAGTCTGTTAAATGAGAGGAAGGATTATGCGGTTTTAAGATATCAGTTCAGACATTTAAATCAGCTAAGCTTATGATATATTTATAGACTTTCATATCAATATGTAGTTTGTTCTTCTGCTCTTGCTGTCTCCAGACACAGACACATCAAACCGCAGCAAAAGACAAAATGTGGATGCAGTTAGATGCCGTTATGACCCTGTGTCTCCCACAAACACTGTTTGAACAGCAGCTGGCGGTCTGAAGTGTGAGTCATTCAGACTTTCCATTTGTTGTTTGAGATGCATTGAGATAGAACCATTACGTTGATTTAAATGAGTTATTTAAATGGACGTTTCCATCTCTCTGAGCTGCAACAATGTTCTCTAATCTTTAAATGCTTTGGAGGAGCCACATGTGATCTGAGCACGATGGCTGCATAGTGATTCTCATCCGCAAACATCCCGATCTTCTTCTTGTCAAAATACTTTTTCATGCCCCTAATCTTTGATTTTTTTAGCGTTCTGGCTGCTCTTTTGGAACTGTTCTAAAAGTCTATAACCCAGCCAATGCCGCGTGAGACCAAAAACTCCACTAAAATGCGTGGGGAGTCTGCTGCGGAAGTCACAACAACCATGGAGGAGACGCTGGCTGGCTACTCTGGTAGACGCGGCCTTGGAAAAACACTTTGCTCACGTACGGAACAACGATTTGATTCGCCACAGTCCAAATTTTCTCCTCTAAAAGAAGAAACGTGCACTACGCACAGATCACTCTGTTCTGTTGAAACATAACACTGTCTTTACCATACATGTTCTTATATAGTATCTTAGAAGTACAAACAGCAAAGTGAACTTTGCACACTCGACATGAATGCAAAAGTGTATTTTCTATTCCCTGTTTTGGTTTTTTTGGCCTTCACTTTAAGTTTAAACTGCAAAACCTTTTACTTTCCTGGTTTATGTTCAGCCCGGTTTAGAGGCTACTGCACTTGTGTGATTCTGTGGCCAGAGTAAAGCAATAACACTGCTGGAGTTAGACTTTAATCCTACTGAGGCCTGGACCAAACTGGAAACAGTTTCTCGTTTTTTCTCGGAACATTCTTTAACTAGCGTCATTGCACAGCGTTAAATCACTCCATGAAAAAAAGCTTTGATCCGATTCGCTCAATCGAAATCCATCTTCATTTTCAACCTGGAAAGTTCCACCGAGAAACGGCGAAGTTCATACTTTTTCATTCAAAGTAAACATGTCCGCTCCCCAGGGCGATGTGACTGCTGTGCGTTGACATCTGATCCGATTGGTAGAGAGGAGAGCCGATCAGTGTCGGAGCAGAGAAAACAAAGTAATGGGCTTTTCAGCGGGTGACTAACAGAAATGGCCAAAAACATTATTAGTAATCTCTTATTTTATTTCTTTATTGTCTTTTTGTTATCGGGCAGTCAAACTGCCTTTCATAGTGTTCATTTGTTTGATCAGTAGAGACAGAAAGAGAGAAAGATGAGGGGAGCTGAATGATGCCTCTAAAGTCACAAGGTTGTTTTGAGTTTGTGTATTGATTTATCAGCCGAGCCACTGCCGCACCCATTCGCCTTTTTCATAATGAAATCATCTTGTTCAGCTCCTTTTTTCCACATTCTGACAGCAGATGTTTGGGACTGCATGAAACGTTTCCATATCTCATTTTTAAACTTTCATAAATTTAATGAATAAATGTTTAAGAGGTTTGCATAAGTTTTCAATGTAGGATTAATCTGATCATGTACAATTTAAAAATCAGCTCAAATAACATTATATAACATCAATGTTTCCCTTATGTTTGAACTGTCATAAATGAGAAAATATTGCCGGGGTCAGCAGACAGTTCATGGACTCACAGCGGTCGGTGAGCTGCTGCCTAGTGAATATAGGGGAATCGTAATAGATATTTGGCGTTATTTTTGGAATAAAAAAATAAATAAAAATTCGCAACCGGTTGTAATCCTTACACATTCACATCGCTTTTTAACCGATTCACGATGCATCATTACATCCCTACAATTCAATTACATTTTATTCATAGTGTCAAATCCTAACAGGAGTTATCTCAGGACATTTTATAGTTGGAGTAGGTCTCGACCACGCTCTATAATTTACAGAGACCCAACAATTCCCCCAGTATTACACATTATAAATTAAATCTCGAATATGTGACGTCTCCAAAAAAAAGTCCTAATATGTTAAAAAAAAATAAAAAAAATAATTAAATAATAAATTAAATGATTAAATGTTTAAGAGGTTTGCAGAAGTTTTCAATGTAATCCTGTTTAGGATTAATCTGATCATGTACATTTTGAAATTCAGCTCAAATAACATTAAACAACATCAATGTTTTCCTTATGTTTGAACTGGCATAAAAAAAGAAAATGAATCAAAAATTGTTTGTATCGGGATTTTATTTTGCAGCGATTTTTAAGCTCGATTATTTTCCCTAGAATCTATATTTATTTATTTATTTTTTACCAATGATTCACCTCAATATTTTCTGTTTATACAGTACCGCCGACGGTAAACGATTATTTTAAATTTTTCACGGTAATTTTTTCTAATGAAAGAGTGCATAATCCTATCTTTGTGATTCTAAAATAAGGAAACAACACAGATAGCAATTAATGCTAATTAATTAACAACTGAACTGAAATCTACAACAGTATATTTTACAATGAAATAAAAACGTCTTAGAAAAAAGTAATTTAAGTTTTAATGTAAAAAAAAGTTTCCTAAAAATGTAGAAAATAAATAATAAATGTCCATCATAAGATTAACGGGAACCTGTGGTTAACTGTCTTTTCGGAGTTAAATTCCACAAGCGTGTCCTGCGGCTCGTCACACACACACACACACACACACACACAGCCGTAATATGTTTTAAGGGGAAAGTACATTAACACACAGTGGGCAGCCGCGGAAATATTAATAGGATTAAAAGACCGAAATAACCGACTTGGTAAAATTACGTCGGTTATAGGCTCTGAATTTCGGTTACGATTATTTTTCGATTAATCATCCAGCCCTACATGATACTGTATATTGTCTCCAAATGTGGATTATTCAACTTTTGTTTGAAAACCGCGCTACTCAATACTATCGAATCGCAATAAATGAAAATCGCAATACAAATCGAATCGGCGCCCATGTATCGTGAAAGAATTGAATCGGGACAAAAGCATATCGTCCCAGCCCTACCTACTTTGATGCATGTGCACAGAAAAAGGTTTTTCCATCCCTGTAACTAATCATCCAATTGCAATAACATATTTGGTTCACGTTGCTTCCAGTGAAAAGTCTCTTTTCCATTCCCTCATCATGCAGTCCCAAACATCTGCTGTCAGAATGTGGAAAAAAGGAGCTGAACAAGATGATTTCATTATGAAAAGACGAATGGCAGTGGCTCGGCTGATAAATCAATACACAAACTCAAAACAACCTTGTGATTTCTGAAGCATCATTCAGCTCCCCTCGTCTTTCTGTCTCTACTGATCAAACAAATGCAGCGAGAAAAACTAGAACATTCACTTGCAGGCGGAGAGAAAAGGTCACGTAGAAGTTTTCAAGCAACTTCTTTTTTTCTTTTTTCTACATCTCATTTTTCTCCCCTAGTTCACGCCGCAGTCTCAGTATTTATCAAGTAGAGATATTTTTTCATTAATCATCAAAACCTGGCCTCTCAGATATGGGGTTCGGACCAAATGTGGATGAGAACGTGTTTAAAGTCAGTTTTTACTTTTTCTTTATAAAACATTTAAACTCTACTACATTAAAATTTGACCAGTACAATGTCAGGTCAAATAGATAAAGTGGCTCCTTGTGTTTGTCAAAGTGCTCACAAGTCAAAGTCCTCAACTTCTTGTTCTCAGCGATGTTTCAGGCCGAAGTTTAGAGAGATAAATCATGTTTTAAACCCTCACGTCCTGCATGAGCACATTTAAATACACATGTTGTGGCTGTGTGGTTTTTAGAAGAAGCCTGTTTGAACAGAAGCTGGATCAACATATTCTTTACTTGAGTTACATAACAGACATTTTAGCTTTCCTTACTCAGGCACTGTGTGATTGTGAAGATCTTCAATAAACAATCATTATGTGTAGGGTTGGGTAACGTTTGGGTTTTAACCGATACCGGGGCTAAAAGGATACTTTTCAAAATGGTGCCGGTGCCTAAACCGATACTTAAAAAAAGCACAAAACGACAGTTGGCAACATTATGCAATAACAATAACTTATTTCACCAGTCAGTTGCTGTTAAACAGCAAAAAGATCATACAGAAATGATGATTTGATTGGAAGAATATATCCATGTATTAACATGAAGTCAACTGTAACACCTGACCACTACATGTTGCTGTTATCTAAGAGTGTGTGAAAGCTAGTTAGTCAAGTCAACTTTATTTATATAGAACATTTAAAACCTTATAAGTTGACACAAAGTGCTTTACAACCAAGGCAGATGGTTTGAAATCTGCCTCAATAGACAACATTGCATAGATAAAAAGTACATAAAAAAATGCGAGCACAGACGTTTAGCTAAAAGTAATGACTAAATGGTAGAAATATGTAGCTAAAAGTAATGACTATACAGTTTGAATGATTAGTAATGGAAAAAATAGCTAAAAGCTTAAATAAAAATTTAAAGGTTGAAATGGTTAGCTAAAAGTAATGGCTTAAAGTAACAATAATGGATATATGGTTGAAACATTCAGCTTCACAAGTAACCTTACTTGGTTACCTACCGTTATTTACATGAATAAATAACAATATCCACTTTTGGATGAGATTTAGAACAAACATTAGGAATCAAGGAAGGGTTACGTGAATTTATCTGACAGGGCTGTGGGGGGACCTCAGAACAAAAAGGTTGGTAACCACTGCTTTACAACAACAGCTTGAGTTTCTCGAGCTGCACTTGAATGTGCCATGAGCTCACGATTTGCAATTGAACGCACCTTGAAGTCCTGTCGGTGTTGTTTCTCCGACAGCTCTGAATCCGGCAGTGTCCACGGTGTCTCAAAGTGTAGCTTGTCTCCTCTGTGTCTTTAGCTGCAGACTGTTGTACGTCCCGGTGTTGGAATCCTTTCCAGTGAAATACAGCCACACGTTAAACTGTTTAGCTTGCAGCATTTTTAACCGGGTTCAAGCCAGCCGCTAACTAACGGTAGTCTAGCGTTACCTGCTGCCAAGTGTAGTCTTAACTAGCATCTCCTGCAGTGACGCATCTGTTGCTTGTTACGTCCGTTTCAGAGCACCAGAGGGACGTGCATGCTTTTCAGTGGCACCGAAATAAGACACCGGAATCTGCATAGTCATTCGGTCCCGTAGATACCGGTCGTTGAGGAACTGGAGCCATATTGGCACAGATTTTCAGTGCCCAACCAACGTGTGCACATTTTCTCACTTTGATAAATTTGTGGGCTTTCTTACCTTTTGACCTTTCCTCTTCAAGATGTGTGGCATTGACGCAGTTTTGATACTAATCATCACTGTAATAAGTACACTTGCACAGCATGAATGTATATATGCAGTACAAAAACGGAACTGCTCACTAGGTTCCTTGCCTCCACATGGGGTTGGCATAGCAACTAACAAAGCACAGCGGATCACAGTTTATAGGAATGTGAAGCACAGTTGGAAAGAGTCTTTGACCAGTCAGATAATTGCTCAACAACACCAGATACCAAACTAGAATCAAAGAGATGATGGATTTGGTCTGGCCTTCTTTCATCTGATTATGCTGAAAAACTCTCCAAATTCGGAAAGCTGTGGCTGGTTTCCTTAAACAATAACTTCTCAAAGGTCCACTTAGTCCACTGCGGAGGCATCTGGCAGCAGAAATGGAAAATAAACAGCCATTAATTCTTTTACTGGACTTTAAATTGATGTTGTGCCTGAATGAAAACAAACTACACAACCACAAGTGAGATCAGCGATGAGATGTTTGCCAACAACTTGGTGTCTCTGCATTAATCATCATTAACAATCTGCGAATACACACAGTGTAAATCTGTCTCTGACAAGTTCAACACATGGCTAACAGGTCTGAACAGATAGAGGCCCAGCAGGCGTGCCTCGTGGTTGCCCAGCCTGGTCAAGTAGCAAATAGTCTGGATTAACGGGAAGTATATTTTCAGGATAGAGCCTTGATAGAACATCAGGCTTTGCCTCTCACCTTCCACTTTCTCTGTGTTGCCGTCATTAAAATCTCTTTGCTTCGGGAAGCTACAACAACGTTTGAGCTACACGCATAAAATGGCAAGTTTTAAAGAATATTTGGTTCGTGCAACAAGGCAGGCCTGCTTGGTTCTTTTGGGGAATGATTGTGAAGATTTTACAAAGAATATGTCTAACTGGGGCATATATGTAGCAAAAGATATTCGTTTTAAAACGAAAACATAGTACAAGTGGTGTGAATGTAGCCTCAGTAACTCCACACAGCAATTGTTTCTACAGTTCACACTGTTTCTTTCACACAGACAGGATATCCTCCTACTCATTATCTTCATACATACAGCACAAATGTTCTTTTAACGTTACTCTTTATTTAAATTTTGATCTGGTGCAGTTTGGTGTTTGTTGAAAAAAGTTTTGTTGATTCTTCTTTGCTGTGCTTTTCAAAAAAAAATCCTCAGCGTTAATCATCTAGGTACATTTGAACTAGTTTACAAACGAGAACACCACAGTCAGCTATCTTCTATTTAACAATAAAGAAAACTATTTGGGATGTTTTCACATTTTAAATGCTTTCAATTCATAGAGAACTTGACTAAAAGTTGCAGTTTTATTCCTGTAGTTTAGAGTTGAACCAGTTTTATTTTTTAGAGAGCGCAAACTGTCCTGCATCTGTACCTCCCGTTGTACTGATTGACTTCTTAAAATGAGTTTTTTGGGAGAGTTTGATGCTTTTGAATCCCCTTTTTATAATTATTATGGATTATAGATAGAGGTGAAGTATTATAAACAGAATTAAAATGCCATTAAGAATTATGTTTCTGCTGAGAGAGACATGCTGGACAAACTGTACTTATATAACACTTGTGAATTTAATCAGATGAAGCACTATTATAATGGTTATTGGTCATAAAGAAATTGCTGACATTGTACATTTAAAAAATGTCACAATTTTTAATAAGGCTGTATTTTATTCATTTAGTAAGATTAAAGATGAAGATGCCAGCCACACCCGGCTGCTAACTTTGTCTCCCCCCCTCTGTGTCTTTTATGTTTTATAGATCAGGGATATGTTGAAGCCTCTATCGTCTTTTTCGTTTTCTGTTGCAACTGAGTTTTAAAAGTCTCATTTCTGAGCACCTTCTCCAAGTGACTCACCCGTATTGATCAACAATTTAATTGATTTAGTGCAGACATATTATGGTAATGTTGTTCCGCACTTATTGCCGTTTTAATAATGCAACGCCTCACTGATCCTGAAAGGGAAATTCTCTTTGTTTGCCCGTTCACGCTCAGGTTGGAGTGCAGTAAGCACCATCTATCTGTTGAGGATTCTGAGACACTTAAAGCAGGATGAACACCTACTATGATTTGTGTGTGCACCCACATCTTTCGGTTGAAGGAAGTTTCCTACAGTTGTCTGAATTTAAACACGGATTCCAAAATTTCATTTAACAATCCTTTTTGGGGACACCGAAAATAGTGTCAGGTTACAAATTTTTTCAGTGTCCGTTGTTTTTCAGTCTTTTTCTTCAGATTCAACTTTCTGTCACTGTTTTGGCGTGGGGTGGTCTGAGGGGAGGGGGGACGGAGAGCGTGATTTACATGTAATCTGGAGAGAACGTCCGTCTTCTGGACTCGCCCCGAAGCCTGGCTTCCCTACTGTGTATTATATATTCAATTAAACGTTATCTGTAGATATAACAAGTACTCAAGCCTAGAAATAATTCATAATAAATGCACAATAATAGACACACAAAAGAAATCCCCCATATATTTAATGGACTGTCCCTCCTCTTTGTACAAAGCTGAAGTGACGTTTTTTTTTCTCCGTAATCTGCAGAATGAAATGTTTATTGTCACGATTCATCTCGTAGTTGGTTGGTTTGGTTTTCAGGCTTTAAACAAGTTCCACCGATTTTTAAGAATTTCAACTTGGTACCAAAGTATCGGTTCTCGTGACATCCCTACATGTAAATGATGTAAACATAAATATTTCACAAATCTTTTTAACTCTAATATGAAAAAAATATTACAGAATGGTCTAATAGCAATAGTTTTTAAATAATTGCTGTTTCTTTGTTTACCCTCAATTAATTGCCAACAATAGCTAAGTTCCCAAGGGGTATACCTGTTGATGGTTTTGTCAATTGTATGTTCATTTAAGAAAAAAATACGATGTTTTATGATAATAAAGAGGCGCGATTTACTTTAGAGTACCTGTGTTATTACATTATCTGGTCACATGACACTGATATAACCAAAAGATGAATCCTGGGATTCATTCAATACTTTGTTTGAAAAAGTAATAAATAAATACATTATTTTTTACATTTCACTGAAAGAGACCATTATATTGTTAATCGCAATTATTTCTGAGACAATTAATTGCACAGCAAAATTTGGAATTGTTACAGCTCTACTCTAATATAAGCTGCGACCTAATGTTAAGAACAAAATGTATTCCATGTTTGAGTCTTTTATTACCTCATCCAGAAGTATAAAATGTAACCCAATATACCATCCAAGTCGACATCCTCCTGCAAGAAGAGCAGTGGATGTACTACGCGTCAATGACTATGTTTACATGCACATAATATTCCAGGTTTTGCCCTAATTCCTAAAAAGATGATATTCTGACTAAGCTGTTTACACGGCGGACTTGTTGGACCGTGCGAACACAGCGTCCCTCTTTCATTCCTTCAACCAGCTTCTCAAAAAGGTCAGCGTAGCGATGTGTGCGAATCTCAAAAACCTGTTGATATCCAAGTCTTTGATAAGGTTTAAAAGTTGCTGTGTTTCTCCTTCTTATCGGGTCTGCAGCCTTGCAAACTGTTGGCTGGTTGGTTTGTTTACAGCAACCATAGCAACGCACAGAGCTGACAATAAGCCGTAAACTGCGGTAAAAACCCCGATCGAGACGCGTATTCCGAATGCGCTGCATACATGTCCAAAGAATGCCTCTAAAGCCCGAATAATACCGGAATAACCCCACATTAATCGCAAAATGCTGTATTCGGAAAAAGGCCTTATTCGGAATAGCCAACCTGAATATGCTGTTTACATGACCCGTATCAAATTCTGAATATTGTGATATTCGGAATAATAGTGGAATATTGGTGTGCATGTAAACGTATTGAATCACTGTGTGTTGACTCTGAAACTTGATATATAATGAATAACGTTTACTTATACGCTATGAACTCACAGTGGATGTTTCTGTAAACTCTTGTACTACAAACATGGTTCAGCTTCGTTCTCACCAAGACAGATTCCTGTGTGCCTGCTCTCGTGAAGTAAATGTTGATTGTGTGTCTCACAGGGAGAGACGAGACGATGCAGCCAGCCAAGCCGTCCTTCCTCGAGTATTTTGAGCAGAAAGAGAAGGAGGCCAACAGTCAAAATGACGGAGGAGGAAGAGGACAAAACAACGCAGACAACCGCAAACTGCCCGCTGAAGGAGACTTTGAAGTGGTGAGTTACAAGAAGCTGTGTGTGTGTGTGTGTGTGTGTGTGTGTGTGTGTGTGTGTGTGTGTGTGTGTGTGTGTGTGTGTGTGTGTGTGTGTGTGTGTGTGTGTGTGTGTGTGTGTGCGCGCACGCGCGTGTGAGTTCACTGTGAAGTCAAGGTCACGTCATTGAACCAGTTTTGCATTCTGATGCAAACGACCCCACCAACAATTTCCGTTATCGTCATTGCCGTGAACACACATCATAGTTGGATTTTTGATTAACCACCAAAAAACATAACAATAAAATAGATAGAAAGGCCGTGCCTTTTCAAATCAACATCTGGCCGGCTTGGGCCTTTCTGTGTGGAGTCTACATGTTCTCCCCGTGACAACATTATGGAAAGGATCCCTACGGAGATGGACCTTTTAAAACGTCTTTGAGACCTTTCTGTTTAACCAGAAACAGCTCTGAAGTCGCAAGCGCTAAACCCACCAGACTCCATTTAAAAAAGCAATACTTTAAGCGTGTATAGAGCCACGTGTAAAACGGTAAACTGTGTTTATTTCAACCAAAACTGATTGTGATGGTTGGAAAAGTGGAAAGACGACCCAAAACGTTTTTTCATAGTTTTATTTTGTTTCTGTCGACCTTGAATGGAGTGTATTTTAGGATACTAAAATTACTGTTTATTTACATGGAGTCTGGTGGGTTTAGCGAACGCAATTTCGCGGATGTTTTTATGTTTAAAAAAAGGATCTTACTCTTTAACAGAAAGGTCGACCTCCTTAGAAATCCTTTCCATAATGGTGTCAGACACTTAAAACATTAATCTGAGCCTGTCAGTGGCAAAATGAGCTTTGCTGCTTCTAAACTGATTCCCAGTCTACAGTCCCAAACTTTTTATCAACCAACCTGTTTATATTAACGTTTTTTTTTAACGTGGCTTTTAAATTGCTTACGAAATACTTTGGCACTATCCATGATACAGGCTGATGCCTCTGTGAAAAGCACATTACAGTGAGTGGAGAAGGAGAGCTTGTTTGTCTTGCTTAAGGACATTTAAGCAGGACAAATGGCTGCCCTTGCTGCTGCTGGAATTAAATATTAAATATGTGACCTTTTTAAATACGAGGTGGTTTCTCTTAGCAGACCACCAGGCTGCCTGTTCAGCTTCAGATATTCAGAGGGCACTGAAGCCTCTTCTTTCAGAAAGGGATATCGGGACAATTAACCTTTTATTTCCCAAATAACAACCATTTCTTGACAGTTTGGTTATTAAAAGGAACAAAAATAGTTTTTTACTGCAGTTATTTTGGGGGATTTAGCAGTGGTGCTTAAATGCCGGTAAATGTTGAATTGTACCCTGGTGTTTGGGCATGTAGTCGTTGTCTAAGTATGCATCTATAAAAGAAACAAAGCTTTGTGTGTGCATCACGGTGAAGTTGCGCACACACACACACACACACACACACACACACACACACACACACACACAGCGCAGCAGGCAGAGGCGGGGTCTTTTCCGAGTCTAATAAAGCCCCGTCTGTGTTGAGCAAAACATTACGTGAATTACTACGAGAATGGACGTGCATTTAATATAGGAAAAGTGCACAAGTATTAGCATCATTTGTTGTTGTTGTATGTGACGCTAAGGTCTAGTGACGATGCTATAAAGACCGTTGCCGTGCTTGCGTCACTCCCTTACCCCTCCTACCAGTCCCTATGGCCACTTGGCCAGTGGGAATGCAAACGGGAAAAAAGATTTTGGGGGAGAGTAGTTCTTAGAACTGCTTAGAAGTGTACTTTTCCTCTAAAAAGTACAAGTACTATCCGATTGGAAAGCACCTATGGTCGCAGACTGGACAGGGCGGAGTCACGTGACTACACACGCGGCGGCCGTAATATGTTTTAAGGGGAAAGTACATTAACACACAGTGGGCAGCCGCGGAAATATTAATAGGATTAAAAGACCGAAATTACCGACTTGGTAAAATTACGTCGGTTATAGGCTCTGAATTTCGGTTACGATTATTTTTCGATTAATCATCCAGCCCTACATGATACTGTATATACACACACACACACACACACACACACACACACACACACACATATACACACACACACACGTACCTATTGAGACTTACTTCTTTGCCCATGTGCATTTGAAGTTGTTAAACTAACAGACAGTGACAGGTAACTGCTGGATGAACCTGATTTCCACTCTTGTTCTCCTGGATTTTTCATACTGTTAACTGTGAACATGCATGCTGTCACAAATACACACACACACACACACACACACACAC